>NW_028326393.1:0-36475 GCF_027475165.1 Benincasa hispida
CATGTAAATTTGAGTTTGATGAGAATTTGACACTAAAAATCCACTAACTCAAAGTGGGATTAGTGAAGCAAGGGTCTTCAATTGAAGACAACACTTAGCAATGCAAGTGTTGGAATTTTCCACTCATAATTGCTAGATCTTTCCACTAACTTAGTCTAAGGTCAAAGTTTGACTCTCAAAGTCCAAAGTCAATGTTTTTTACTTTTTGTCTTTCAAAGTCAAAAGTCAACATTTTGACTTTCATTGCATTTTTTACCTAGTCAACAATTTTGACTTTTAATGAAATTTTGAACTAGTCAACTATTTTGACTTTTATTGCAATTTTGACCAATTTCATTTAACTTTAAAATTAATTCTAATAATTAATGTTAAAGTTAAATTAACATTAAATAATTAATTAAAAATTTAATTAATTTAATTTAATATCGAATCAAACACTAATCCCAATTAATATGAATCCCTATTCATAATATTGATATTTAAATCTTATTTAAATATCTCCTATTTTCTCTCTCTTTATATTTAATTTACAATTAAACATTAGGTTAAATATATCATATATATTTAACGCTTTGCTCCAAAAATCAAATTCGAACACTTCAAATTCATTCGTCACAATGTTATAAGGTTTAGTTCGATATGAGTTAGTAAGGGGACCTCATAGACCTACAGATCATGGGCTCCAACGATCCGAGATTAACTGGTTAAACTCTTTGACCTAATTAACCATCATTCATTGACTACTGGGTCACTCTACTAAAGCCCAGTAGTTGCACTCCCCTCACTGTAGATAAATTAATTCTACTCGATATAACTATGATTAGTAAGTCAACCTTTCATAGGTTGTTCGTAATAACGGCTTGGTCAAATGTTGTTTTATCCCCGAGATTACATCTTTCTCCTTAAGTCCCACTGATGCTCTAATGATCAATTGGTTTGTGATCCAGTTACTAAACCGAGTCCCTATCGGGCCAATGAGAGGGTGGGGCCTCTTGTTCACGACCTAGAGTTGGCACTTAAAAGCTAATAAAAGATTTTAAAGCTTTATCCTTATGAGATAAAAATAAAACCCAAGTAAATCTCGAAAAATCATCAACTATAACAAAAGCATAATGTTTTCCACTAAGACTTGCAACTCTAGTAGGTCCAAAAAGGTCTATATGTAACAGTTGTAAAGGTCTAGAAATAGAAACCATTTTCTTTGGTTTGAAAGAAGACCTAGTTTGTTTACCCATTTGACAAGCATCACAAACTTTATCTTTTTCAAAGTTTAATTTTGGAAGACCTCTAACAAGGGATTTCTTAGAAATATTTGAAATTAAATGCATGCTAGCATGACCTAACCTTCTATGCCATAACCACGAATCTTCATGCAATGCAGATAAACATTTATTTTCTACTATAGGACAATCTAATAGATCAATAGTATAAACATTTTTATCTCTATTTCCTACAAACAGAACTTTTCCATCACATGCATTTTCTATTGTACAATTTTTATCACTAAAAATTACTCTATATGCTTTATCACATAATTGACTAATACTTAATAAATCATGCTTTAAACCATCAACCAACAAACATTTTCAATAAGAAAATTCGAACCATTACTAATATTACCTTTGCCAACAATCTTACCATTTTTATTGTCACCGAAGGTAACGCATCCTCCATCTTTCTTTTCTAGGTATGTGAATTTTGTATGGTTCCCAGTCATATGTTTTGAACATCCACTGTCCAAGTACCACTTATTCTTTATGGATCTTAAATATACCTGAGAGAATTAATTCTCAAGAAGTAACCTTAGGTACCCAAATTTGTTTGGGAAGTATTTGAGATGTACAGATCAGAGATAGAGGACTGATTAAATCAAACCAAAATGACTTGCTAAAAAGTTACTTCTATTATTAAATCGCATGCTTTAGATTAACTTCTTTCTTCTTTTATTTTCTTTTTTTTTTTTTTTTACCTTGAGATCTCTATGGTAAACGCCTTTCTTATGGCAGTAACTCACACCATCAACTAACTGTTGGAAGATTTTTCTACCTTGAGCTTCTGATAGCTTTCCCTTAGACGCCTAAATCATAATGCACAAAATGAAATAAATGAGAATCATGCATATATAAATTAATTAAGTTAAAGATATATATCTTACGATTGTATCAAATAATTCTCCGCCGTTCACGTACTCGAGAACCATGTAAATTTTGCTTTTACTAGCCAACACCTGCGTGCATTTGTAAACAAGTATTCACTATTGAGTTTAAAAAATTAAAAATAACAAATAAAAAATAAATGGTTTTGCCCAAAAACAAAATTTAAATTTTAAAATTTAAATAAAAATAAAAATAAAAAGTACAAGTTATTGGATCGATTGGATTTGGGCATCTTTCTTAAGTTGTCCAATTGATCAATTTGGGCTTCTTTCTATTTGGTTAACCCATATGGTCTACAAGTTTGGGTTTCTTTCTTTAGTGGTGACACTGGATCCATTTAGGGTTTTTGTTTTCTTTTTCTTTTTAGTACAAATGAGAGAGTGGAGATTTGAACATTTGATTAAGTTGTTTTTACTTTGATAACTAATTCATTTAGACTTCATTCAATTAAATGGTGATCGAAATATAGTGACAATTAAAGGTGGGAGATTAAACCAAATGATAATTTGTGTCTTATCTATTGAGTTATGTTCGATGAAGCTAGGAGGGTAGGCAACTTTATTGAATAATTTTTCCACGTTTACTCTCTACTCTCTCCCCATTCTTTCCTTTTACCTTTAATTTTTATTTTCCTACAATTTAAAATTAGTGGTACACTCTTTGATAATTTACATTATGTTTTATATTTGCGAGTGTTTTTACTTCAACAAATATGAGTTTGATAGATTAACTGAATCCTATATTTTGCCGTCTAAATAGTGAATATATATATATATTAATTAGTATATCTAGATTTTGAATTTGAAATTTTCAAATGTAAAAATATATTAAAGTAAAGAGAAAATTATAATAAATATATTATTTCAAATACAATTTATTTTATGTGAAATTAAAATAAACACCTGTATAAAGGTAATTATTTAAAATGATAAAACCGTTTGAAAATATTTATAAATATAGTAAAATATCTAGACATTCGGTTATATTTATAAATAAGTTGAACAATTATTTAAATTAATATTATAATTTCTATAACATACAAAATAATTATTATAAAAAAATTGAACAATTATCTAAATTAAATTCCAGTTTATAAATCTACAATCAAACACATGTATCATATTTTCATAAAACCATGTTGTCAAATCAAATCAAATTTCCTATGGGCCTAAATTTAAATAATATATATATAGCGGCCGGTGTGCAATTTTTGACTTTTAATATTTTAATTTTTAAATTTTGGTAGGGTAAAAAAATAAATAAAGAGGCTTACACCACGCATTTCAGCCAACACACGTCATCTCACGAAACGTGATACGCGAGATAAGAAAGCACTACAAAGCAATTAATATTGACACGTAGACTCCTTAACTTGTGGAATTGAAACAGCCACATTTCCAACGTTATTTTATGATAATTCATATTACTTTTAAATAATCTTACATATAAATTCACTCATAAATGCTGATCAATTAAACAGAATAATAATTTAAATAGGGATTTAGTTGAAAATGGACGAGTAAAATAAAAGATGGCCAAACTAATAATTTCCATCCGGTTTTTTCTTTCTTTAATTTTGGTTTTTTCATAAGATAACGTTATAATAATATTAATAATAGATTTTTTTTATAAAAAAAAACAAAAAAGATGAAAATTGAAAATATTTTGGGTACGGTCGGTAATCAAATCAATCTAGCTCTTTTCGGTTAAGATTTTCAAAATATAGCGCCGAAAATTTTGGTAAAAGTAGAATAAACTAATATATAAAAAAGAAAATATATGTTTTTTTTTTCTCGAAATATTAAATTTGATTTTCATTGATCACTATATTTTAAAATATTAAAAAAATAAATTTTCATTTGATTATTTTTATTTCAAATTCATGGATAATAGAGTTTGAGAGGATACCTCATGAAGCCTGACTATATTTGGATGCCTGAGAAGTTTGAGGGTGTGTATTTCCCTTTTAAACTGCAGTCAAGAAAACATAATTAATATATATAAAATAGAAAAAGAAAATCTTGAATTTTCTCATTTGATTTACTGTCAAAAGTTTAATATTATAAGTTTAAAGCTACTTTTCCATGGGAAACTAGTTAGAATGTTGAAGGAAGATTGAAATTCTAAATTTCTTAGTTTTGAAAAAAAAAATTATAAAATGTAAAATGTTACATTGTGAAAAAAAATAAGGACATTTTTTTTTAAAAAAAAAAAAAAAGGCAACATTTTGTGATATAGTTTGGTTAGGAAAAATTAGATTAAAAAAGTTTGATTTTGCCATGAGAAGAGGAAATGAAGAAAATGAGAATAAGATGAAATAAGAAAGAATTTAGAAGACCTGATGGGTGATATTAAGAAGGATAATTTTGGTCTTATCAACTTCTTTGACAGCAAAAGGTTGCTGAGTTTCAAAATTAATTGCAAATTTGACCTTCCCAAAATTGCCATGGCCGAGCGTTTTTCCAAGCTCGTACTTTCCCAATCGCATTTTTCTCTCTTCTCGCCGACGATCTCTTCCTGATATAATTTCTTTTCTGTTGTGTGCTATGTGATCAATATATATAATTAATTAATATATATATAGAGAGAGAGAGAGAGGATTCTTTAACTTGTAGCCACATATTATGATATGGCCCTCATACTTTTCTTTTTATCTCAAATATACCTTTATATTTCTCATAATTGCAATCTTACTCCTAAACTTTCTTAAATGCCAAAATTATTCAAGGTTATTTATTTCACAGTTTGGTCCCTAGATTTTGACTTTAGATTTTAAAATGTTACACATTTAATTTTTTTAATTTTGTTTCAATTTTGTACCTAAGTCTTGATTTGAATTTTGTTTCAATTTGATCAATTGATTTTAAGATTTTACAATTTTAACTTCATTTTTTCATTAATTACTTACTTTCAATCATTGGCATCAATTTATATCAATTAATTAAAAATAATTAGAATTTTAAAAATAGTGAAACTTAATTAATTATAATTTTTTTAACGATTTTTAATTTATTAACATAAATTGACTCCAAAAGATAGAAAATAAGTAGTTATTGAAAAATTGAGATTAAAAGTGTAAACCTTGAGACTTAGGGACTAAATTGAAACAAAATTCAAATATCAAGGATAAAATGGTAACATTTTGAAATCTACGGATTAAATTAAAACCAATCTCAAAAATTAAGTATTAAATGTATAACATTTTGAAATTTAGAGACTAAATAGAAACTAGATCGAGACCAAAAAATCATTTTTCTTTGTTTCAAAGACCTTGTTTAGATTTGATAAATTTTAACTAATAAATTTACGATTAATATTTTATTTTGTCTAATTGTTAATTATTAATATTTTAATTCATTTATATTTATTTTACTTTTTTTAATAAGTAAATTAATGTTTAATATAAAAATATTTATCTATTTTTTTATTTTTACGTGATTAAACAAAATTTAATTTATTACTACACTTGTTCACTAACATTTAATTAATAATTTTCTAATGTTGTTTTCTGTATTTCAAATTGGTAAATTAAACGCATATATTATTTAATTTCTTAACATTAATTACTCAGTATATTCAAATATAAATCCGAGATAATTAATATACATACCTATATTGTTAGGGTTTGTGTCCTAAAGTCCCGTGTCTAAACAACTTTGTCTAATATATATGATATTTACTTTACTTCTTGACTTTGCACATTTAAATGTTTTTTATTTTACCACAAACCAATAAACTTAATATCCCTGGTTGTCTTTATTTAACATGTACAACCAAAATGGTACGACCCGCTTTGTGGAATAGTTATAAGTGTTGTGGCTTATCACAGATGGTTTGATCTTGATCATTCGTATAGGGACATGCGAGCGGAGGCATCCTATACAAAGAGCTTGGATAATACTTGACCTTGAAGTGTTAACATCTCGTCATATAACTCCGTTTATGACAGAGACTTCACTTCACTAAAATAACCTTAGGTAACATGACCTCAATACTGAGTGAGTTGGAAACTTCTGCCATTGAGGGTGGTCCTTTAATTTGCATGGGTGCGAATGGTCAGAGCACCGACTCAAACCTACCACTTTGGGAATTCGTTTGATTTGGGAGCTGGGAACTTAGCTTCAGAGTTCACTTCTTCCCCAAAGCAATGGTAAGTAGGTAGGTTGCTCTCTTAAGTGCTGATCCCAAGGCTTGAACGATGTGGCGCCACACACCTTCTCATGGCCCAAGAGATGTTCACACATAGTATGACTATGTTGTATTGTTCATTAGAGGGATCAGTGGTACTTAAGAAGTAAAATGTAACTACAAGGGCAAAACGGTAAATTGACCAGCTGTACTTACGAGCATCTGTGAAAGGTCATCGTACTGATGATTGGTTATATCCAATGGACATAGAAATATATCTATGGTAAGAAGAGTTCAATTGTCAGTCTTTAATGGAATGCTTGACAGTTAACGGATGGTGGATATCGTGGCTAAAGAGTTTAGTCAGTTATTCAGTACCGTTGGAGCTTCGAGCCATAGGTCCATAAGGTCCCCTTGGTAGCTTGGATACAAGTTGAGAGTCAGTTTTTGGGTCAATATTCAAATTGACATAAGGGAGTTTGATTATGTATGATATAATTGAACTAGTTAATTATATATGATATAATTAACTATATGTATGAGATACATTAATTTAGAGGAAATTGGATATAAATGTGATTTATATCTAGTGGAGGAAAAATACTGTGATTAATATATGATACTAATTGATAGGTTATGAATATGATGTGATTATAGTCATTGTCTATTAATTGGACAGTTAAAGGGGTAATGGGACGGGGTCTCTTCTGTTTTTCATAACGGATGAGTAAGTTGAAAAATCACTTTGAGACGCTTAAATAGCTCACAGTGTGTTAAGCATTGGATGCACGGACATTGTGTTGAAGAGTGTCATCACTTAGCAAAACCTGTGCCTATACGATAGTGCTTGAACGATCGCTTACGTATATGATAGCGCTGAGCGATCCCTTAATAATTACACCCGCGAGTGCCATTTACTAAACGATCGTTTACCTTTTCCTAAGCGATCGTTTAGCGTCTGATACTTACTAAACGATCATATAGACGATCATTTAGCTTTTCCTACACGATCGTATACTTCACCCAAACGATCAAGCATTTTTGTCTATACGATAGACGAGCCTATCTTCCACTTGCTTGATCGTTGTATACAATCTCCCTTCCTCCTCCCCTCTACCAAATTCGAACAAAGCCCACCCTTTGGATTGTCGCTCCAAAAATACTGAGGGCTCTGAGTGGTGGTGTCGTCCCTGTTTCCTTCTATTCGTGTGGAGACTGTTCGAGGTAGACGATTGGGTTTTGCTGAGCGATTGCTTACCGTCTCAGCAAAAACGAAATTTTTTGTGAAGAATAAGTCTTCAACTGGTATAATCTCTTGATCTCTTATTTATTGTTCCTTTGAGCATGACAATAATTTAGCATTATGAATGCATATTAGTATTTGAATGTATATGTGGAAATTCTGTCACAATGAATTGGAAAGATCCGCTTTTGCTCGTAGATACTCTTGAATAAGAGTTCCTTCAATAACAATATTGATCTAAAATAGCCCTTAGTTTAAAAATCTTTTAGAATTTTAGACGAAAATTTAGGATTTGTAATAGTGTTGCGAAAATTTGGATCACCATTCCGTTTAAGGTCACAATTTGCCAAGCATTTTAGTTTTTAAATTTTAAAGAATTTCTATTCCAATGTTGTTTTGGAATGTTTATGAAAATTTAAAAGTAATATTTTTCAACTTTTAAAGTTATAAGAATATTTTTTAAACAAATGACAAAATTATATATATATATATATATATATATATATATATATATATATATAATTTGGCAATTTGATGTAATAAATAATAACTAGAGTCAATTAAGCATAGCAAATAACAACATTCAAAGATATTTTTTATAATTTAACCTTTTTTATACGATAAATATTAATTAGAGGCCAATAAGGGTTTAATTTTGGCTTCTGTGTTATAATAATAAAGGATTATAAACATTAATTAGAGGTCAATAATTTTTTTATACATATTGTAAGATCCAATAAATTATCTTATGAAATTAGTCGAAATGTACATGATTTGACGTAACTCTGTGGATATGTATAAATTAGGTGGAAATTTGGAAAGCTTAATTTAGTTGTTTTCCTTAATGACAAGAAACTGCCTGTCTGGCTATAAATAAATGAAGAAATAAAAAGGGAAAATCCCACATGAAAATGTCACCCCTACATATCACATTTATGGGGCCATCACTTTCATTAGCTTAAATTTCACGTTTTCGTGTGGAGACTGGGCATCGTCTTCTCTTCTTTTTATTAATCCGCCACCTCACATCTAACTGTTTAAAATATCGACGACACCATTATGGCCCGATATAAATAGAATAACCAAAATGAGAGGCTTAAATGAAATTTAACGTCAATTTTGAAAATAGGTCATTTTTTTATTTTTTGCTTACGTCATTTCTTGCAAAATTATCAAAATTATCCTCGATTCTTTCTTTCTCGTTCTGCAACTCTTTTTCTTTCTACAATTTTTTTTCCTTCTTCCATTTAGCCATGATATGAAAAAAAAAAAACAAAACTGTGTGATTTTTGTTCATCGTCTTTTTCTACTTTATTTTTCTACAATATTTGATTCTCGCTTTTTTTTTCTCTCCTCCTCCTCCTCTTCTTAGATCAAGGAGCGAGATCATAAAGAGAACGTAAGAGGAAGAATTGAGATGAGCAAGAAGTAAGAGGAAGAAGCGAGATTCGTTCCTTAGTCCATCAAACATATTCACAAGTGAATCGGCAATTTCATAGTCCGCTTGTGTCAGTAGAAGGCCAAATTTCATTTGTGCATCTGGAAAAGAGTCATTCTTACGAAAATCCTACCTATTCTTTTTAAGAAAAAAAACTATTTTTATAATCTATTGATAATTTTAATTTAATATCTATTTAGTTATTAAAATTTCAAAAAGAAACCATTTTAGTCAAATATTTGGAAAATAGTTTTAAATGGCCCCATACTACCTTTGATCTTTGGTTAATCAAAAACTACTTGATTATTTCATAAAAGTATGGTTATTTTCAAATTTATACCATCTAAAATGGCTTACGATTGAGAAACTTTTGATTTTTCCTTTTTGTCCCTTCTTGTTGATGGATATAGAGATATCTTAGATAATTTCACATTTAAATTATTAAATAATTTTTTTTCTTTTTTTTTTTGTCATAAATTGAAAAGAAAAGAAAAAAAGTTTCTCTCTTTTTTGGCATTCACACTTTAAATGATACTAGATTTTTTTTAATCACATTTTATCATCTAATTTCTAATTCACGTTAAATGAAATCATTTTTTTTTAAAAAAATCACATTATATTCCTATTTGATGTAATCTAATATTTAAATGATAGTAGATTTTGTTTAATAAAAAAAAATTCAATTCTATCATTTAATCTTTTTCCACGTTAAGTAAAAGGAAATTTTTAAAAAACAAAATCACATTTTTTTCATTCACACATTAAACAAAAAAAAAATTCCTCTATTTTTTTTTTCGCATTCACATGTTAAAAAGAAAAAAAAAACTCACATTTGGTCTCCAATTCAAATATATATATATATTTCTCCTTTCCCTTCTTAAATGATGGTCATAGACTTATTTTAAGTAAACGAATTAAAAAAATATCACATTTTATCCATTTTTAGCATCATCACACATAAAAGAAAAAAGAATTAAAAAAACATATTTTATCTCTAACTAATATTTACTTCACGTTAAATAAAAGAAATTATTTTTTTCTTAAAAATTACATTTTATCTCTAACTAATATCTATAAAAGCATTTGTTTCTTCTTTTTTTCCCTTCTAATTGATCGGTCATAGAATATCTTACGTAATTTAGCATTCTAGGGTTTTTTTTTCAGCACGTCGCATACAATTTTTTATTTCAGGTATCTCTTGTTTTGTCAAATTTTTTTTCTTTTCTTCCTTTTTTTAGACTAGATTAGGGTTTTTTTTCAATGTTTTTTTTCCCAATTTTTCCTTTCTATCTAAGATTAAAAGTAGTTAGGTATCGCACATCCATTTGTTTATATATGTTATCTTTTTGAAATTTTCTTTTTCTCAAATTGTGTTTTTTTAGCCTGAGTGTAGGATTGAGATTTAGGTTGAATATTTTTTTTAGTAAAAGAATAGTCCTCTTTTCTATAGGAATTTAAATCGTAGTTATATTAGAAATACATTTTTATTTATAATAAAACTGATTAGCTTTTATTTCAAAGTTTTCTTATTATAAATGTAAATAGTATTAGTTTATTCTCTTCTATCACAGATTTAAAATAAGAGATCAAAAATTCATTTCCTAATTTTTTTTTTTTTAAAAATAACATGTTAATTCAAATTTGATTTGAGTTGTAAGAATTTTTTTAAAATATATATAAAGAACAAATCAAGTATCAAACTCTTATTTCAACCTTATTCATTCATACATACATATATATATTCATTTTCAGCGTTACGAAACACGTGCAACGCACGTAGTTCCTGCTAGTATAATAAAATGAGTCAACTTATTTACAAATATAGCAGAATGTTATTGTTTATCCGTAATGGACATTGATAGATAATGACATTTTACTATATTTAAAAATATTTATAACAGTTCTATCATTTAAAACAATTACCATAAACATGTTAAAATACCATTTTGCTCTCTTTGTTAGATTTCAGTACATTCAATTGTCCAAGTTTTAATCTTAAATCCTAAATTTAGTTCCTCAAAATTAATGTTTACTGTAATTGGTTAAATAATAATATCTTTATACAATATGCAAATATATTTTAAAAAACTTATTGTAAAAATGTTAATAAATAATATTTTTTAAAGAAAAATCCACAATAATAATTTGGCATAGGAGACAAAATTTTAGATTGATTGAAAGTACTACGATAATTAATGACTAAAATTAGATAATTAAACAAACTTCAAAATATAAATACCAAAATAGTATTCAAACCATAAAATATTTTAATTTAATAAATTTTTATTTGCTGATTAAGATTCTCAGTGTTCCCCCATTAATGCCCGATTGAACAAAGAGAAACATTATCGAAGAAGTTTCTCATTTGATCTAAGACAAAGAACAATGTTCCTCGGTTTGAACAAAGAACAAGTGCAAACAACAAATTAACACAAATCATCCTAATTGTTAGTAAATTAACGGTCAAAGATGTTTTAGAAACTACTTAAAAATGTCACTTATGAAATCTCACCAACCAAATAGATACCAATTTCAAATGTTAGAGATTAGAATGTGTATTTTGCTCTATTTTGTATATCTCATAGATATTTATATGAGGTATTAGAGATATTGATTGATTTTTAGTATCGATATCAGACCTTCAAATTTTAAAATTGATTCAATGTATCTATAAATATTTTCATCCTTATTCTCGCACCATCTTTGACGATCTAATTCATGAAAAGTTATTGAATCAAGCTGTCACAAGACGTTATTCCATTAAATACCTAGATTAGAAAGTACACTAACAACGCATTTTATAAACTCAAAACTTGTAATGTAGTATACATTTCTATTTTCCAACTACACACACAAACAAAAATTTTCCCTTTAATTCAATTCAATTCTATATTGGTTGGCTTTGCAAGTTGATAAAATCAATTATTTTGGCCATAGAAATTACTTAATCAACTCCACCTCTAAAACAATACCAATACATTCTTCCATTATTGTCATCCTATTTCAGCTGACAATTTTTAATACAACAATTGGGTGTGTCTATTGTTTTTATCTGACATGTGATATCTCTATAATTAGGACAAGCTACTTGTTCTTTTTTAAAATGTTAAATTACACGTTTTAGTCCCTCACTTTCAAGTTTGTTTTTATTTGATATTTTAAGTTTAAAAAATATTTGAATAAATCGTTGAGCTTTTAATTAACTGAACATCAAATATTTTCAAATCTTTGAACTTTTAATTTTATGTTTAATAAGTTCTTGAATTTTCAATTTTATGTCCAGCATATTCGATATTTTTTAAAATTCATGAACTTACAAGACATAAAATTTAAATGTTATGGTCCTATTAGGTATAAACTTCAATTCTATATCTAATTAATCAGAGTTAGAAACATTTTATTATGTCAATAACCCATTAGACTAATTGAAATTTTAGAAAACTATCAAGCACACTAAATAGACAACAACATAAAAGTTCAAAAACTAAACTTATAATTTAGCCATTCAAAATATGCTATTTTCTTATTCGGAAGAAAAAAAAGGGTTATTTATCTAATGTACTCCATGATGAGAGGAAAAGAGGGGGCAAAAAAAAACCCAATAAAGTTAGAAGAAAAGTGACAAAAAAATTGTAGCCATCATCTTAAGAGACTCTTCTATCCCTTAGTTAACCACATGGCCCAGAAGATAGACTGAAATCAACAATGCTCCACAAGCCTTTATCCTTTTGCAAAAGCTTAATTGTTGATATGAGAAATTGAAACAGTATTGTCCATTTGAATTCAAGATACAAAACATCTTGGACCAAAAAAATTGTCTATTTTATAGCTTAGTTGTATTAACTTCATCCACATGCACTATCTGCATTTAATTCACTTATTTATTTATTTTTTTTACAAATATCAATTTAAATTAAAGAATGATCGTATCAATTTAAACTCCTTTTATAAGTATATCAATTTAAATCCCAAACTAACGTATCAATTTAAACTCTGGATTTTCATAACTGTAACAATTTAAACCTTCAAGTTTCATAAGTATATCAATTTAAACTCTCCATTAATTTTATTTGGATACACTCTATGAAAGTTTAGGATTTTAATTGATAAATTCATGAAAATTCAAAGTTTAAATTGATATACTTATGAAAGTTTAGAATTTAAATTGGTGATACAATTATCGGTTTGAAATTAGTGTCAAAATTCAGAGTTTAAATTGATACAACTCAACTCCAAAAATTCAGGGATATAAGTTGATATTTTTTATTGGTTTTTTTTTTTTTTTTAAAAAAAAAAAAAAAAAAAAAAAAAAAAAAAAAAAAGTTCACTTGAAATCCTTGCCTTCGAGGTAACTTTTTTCCTTCTTTTTGCCCATACACAACAAATTATTCTTTCCAACCCTTGTAGATTTACCATTCAGATTCAATGGAAGGTTGGTTTTTCCCCCTTATTTTTTATGGACAAAATAACAGAACGTTAGAGCTTAAACAATTTGGCAAGTTATATCTATGAGCTACCACCACCATCAATGTCTTGTTGATGGAAGCTCCAGAAAAATGTCCAACTGCGTCAAGTTCTGGAAGCATATCTTCGCATAGATAGGACACTTGGGAGAATTTGAAACAATGGACACTGATTGAAAATTGTACCGCTTTATTGAAAGTAAAGTGCCACTAAAAATGTAAGACTTCGGAAGTTTCAAAGTCACTTGTGTCTTGGGAAAAAGAGAGCTAGGACAAGCTGTGCGACAAACAAATTTGGCACGTAACAAAGTCCCTCATCAATTTAACAAGATCATAATGGTCATCCACAGAAAAATTTAGAAAACATCGATAAGATAAGCACAACAAAGAAGTTTCATCTTTGCAATGTATTGGTATCCATCAACCGAAAAATTATTTAATATGGGTCATCCTTGATCATTAAACTATAATTATTAATCTCTTTACTACATCCAACGATATAAAACCATCCACTACATCAAATAACAGCCTCAAATATATATTTTTTTTTCCCAAGAGCCACAAAATCCGTGCGTCCCATTTCCCTAAAACACACTCCATACGCCGCTGAAGGTTAATTCAATGATTCTAAAAACTTGTATGCTTCGCTGGTGGTGGGGATTGTAGTAGATTCTTTATCACATATCTTCACATTTGTTGCCCATATTGACAAGTTTTCATTCTCTCCTCCACATCCACAACATTCCTGGTGATCCCATTGGATCGAGGACATATACCTTAAACCAGTTGACTTACACTCAAATGGGCATCATCCTGGATATGCCATATCTTATTTCCACAACTTTAAACTAAAAGAAACGTGTAATTACATCAAAAGATACATGAGAGGAGGTAAGTCATAAATGATCATGACTTTTCACACAATTAATTCAAAGACAAAAGAGTAACCAATGCTCATATTCCTCCTCAGCCATCTTCCAATCTGAGATGACCGATCAGTTGACGTCAAAGAGCCAGAAACAGACATCTACCAGAACAGCTAATGAATGTTTTAAATGATAAGGGGAACCGTAGAAGTTCCATAATCTACATCCAATTCATCATCAATGTTACAAAGTAAAAATTTGGCGAAAGAATCACAATCCAAAATCAACGGACAACAATATTCATAGTACCAAGAACCGTACTTGCCCCTCATAAATATCTGGGACACATGAACATAGCGTATGAGAATGACATATGGATACATGTTACATGAAGAGGGGGGGAAAAGGACTACTTGCTTGAAAAATTTTAGAGTTACATGTTAGGAGAATTCTAAATATTAAAAACTAGAATGTGAGTAACATTTATATTAGGGGAAAACAAAATTCATCACTTTGGCCAAACAGCATTAACGAGTCAACAACCATAAAACTCATCACTTGGAATTTGAGAGAAAAGACTCGAACCTTTTTCATCATAATCATGTCAAAAGCGAACTATTACAATTTGAATATTCTTTACAAGAAAAATGTAATGCCCCAAGGCCAAAATTTGGAATTTGCACCTAATAGCCTTGACATCCCCTGCAACCTAGCAATGTCATATTTACTTGTCTTGAACTGTATCTAGTGTGAAGACTACCCCCACAAGCGAACATGAGTCTTTTTAACATTGCTTTGTTTTCACTCACATACTTCCTAGAAAAACTATCAAGCAATTGCCCAAATATAAGATTGCTCTATAAGCCAAATACACTTAACTTAGGAGTTCCTATGATTAAGCCATCGGGAAAAAAAATGCATCTTATTAGTATAGGTAGTAGTTAGCAATTCTTTTAAGCTTTCTTAGCGGTAATTACATATCTTCGGGATCTCTCATTCCAATGTGGTCTCGATTCATTCATGTAACCCTCATTTACTCAAACGTTGCAGAAAATGTAAAATAGCTCACTAAATCTAAAATACTAGTTAACAAACGAATAAAACTAATTATTAAGTAACTAATAACAATCTAATATTATATTCTTCCCACATTACTTATTTTTCTCAAATTCTCTTAGTCAAAGTTCTCCAATACTCGAGTACTTTCGGATTTTTTTTTTTTAAACAGAAACAAAATTTTCATTGAATTGATGAAATGAATTTAATGCTTAAAGTACAAAAGAGAGTACAAAGCATAATACTAAGACTTGCCAATACAAAAAGAGTAATACAAGGTTAAAACAAAATTTTAACTATTAGAAGAGATAAAAATGGCTTGGATTGAGTAATCTTGCAAAATTTTTGTAGAGAGCACCATGTAGAAGCTTTGACGACTCAAGCAATCTCGTATCGTTCAAACTAAGGAAGTGGCTTATCATGAAAATTGTGTTGATCCCTCTCAAACCAGATATCAGAAAGAACAACGTTAACTGCATTAGCTCACAAAAACTGAGACTAAGCTTGTAAGGAAGGGCCCACTAGAAGCTAGATGACGATGGACTTGAAATCATCACTCAACATCCATCAAAGATAAAACAATGAGAAAAGCTTCCTCCAAAATTCTATAGAATACCGATAGTTAAAGAAAGATGTTGAGAGTCTTTCATTATCCGCCGAACAAAGAGGGCAAATTGAGTGCAAAAAAGTGAGCGACTTGGGAGCCCCCTTTGAAGAGCATTTGAACAGTTAAGCGCCCCAAAAATCATAATCCAAATAGTGATGCTAACTCTCCTTGGACAACTTGATTTTCACAAATCTTTATACAGCTTCTTATTCATGGGAGGAGAGGCAACCAAATGCCGGAAATGAGACTAAACTAAAAACGAACCTGAAGAATCCAATTTCTAGCTTCTAGAATCCTGTTTATTAACCACTCTTTTTGACCCTCTAAAGATGCCAATAATCGTTAAAACTCCAGCCTTTCATCGTCATTCAAAAATCTTTTAGAAGTGATTGACCATGATAGAGTAGCTAAATCCCAATGATCAAGGACCGAGCCTTTGGGATTAGAAGTAATTCTGAGTAAGCTTGGGAAAAGAGAACTCAAAGGAGAGATATTCAGCCAAGTATCATGCCAAAATGATATCCTGCTGCCATTGCCAAGTCGCTTATTTTAGTACTCCCGGTTCGTTCTTCTAAATTCTACACCCACTCAGATGATCTGCTTCAATCAGACTTCTTTTAGATTACCTTCTACTTTTTCATGTAATTTTCCATTTTTAACTAGTAGCCAACCAGAACTCTTTATTTGGAAAAGCTATGCTTACTACTCCCTACAACTTTTTCCTCGGATACAAACTTTAACTTGCACATAAATAACCATGAGTATGATGTAATAAAAGTACCCATGTGTAGGATCACGTTACAAATCTTACTGTCCAATGAATGTCAGTGAAGATGAAAATGAAGGTCAATTCGCAGTAAGAAATATGACGAAGAGGTGGCCTCCTTTCAACCTGAAGACAGTAAGATTTGTAATATGATCTTACACAATGGAAACAGGGTGAATATTCAGTCAAAAAGGTAGTATAAATCCTTCAACATAAGGTAGACAACCACCCCAACCTGTGCAAAGTTGATTGGAAAATAAAGAAAGGTAGTGAAGCCCATATGTACAAAATCTGCACAATACCATTATCCCACTTCTGGTTCCAACAAAGCCAATAACTTAACATTTTGAAAAGAAAACAAAAAAAGATTGCAGTCCCTACACACCAAATGCGAACTCCTCATCAAACTTGTCAATGAAGTTTTGAAGTAGCCATCCAAATAGCCGAAATATTGACAAGATACTACCATTTACTTTTCCATGTTCCACACTTAAAAAAATAAAACTAATAAAATAAATAAACAAACAAAAAAACTTATCTACATTCCATTACAACTGAAATGATCTACAAAACAATAATTCACAGTCACAGAGGAATGTTCTATATAATCTGTACTCAATATATTAGAAAAATAGATTTCTATCCCCTTTCTGTGGAAAAGGGTCATTTCTTGTAAATTGCAAATGTTTGAACTATTTTATGGGCCTTATGGGAAATGAACAAATAGATCTTTTAGAGGGCTTGAGAGACCTTGGAGTAAGGTGGAGTGAGGTGTGGTCCCTTTTCACACCTCCCATTGGACCTCTGTTTGTAAATCTTTTTTCATTACCCTCTAGGTCATATTTTCTTTGATTACAGCCCCTTTTAAGGATAGTTGGACTCTTTTTGGGGTCGGTTTTTTGCATCCTCTATGTATTCTCCCATTTGATCTCAATGAAAGCTTGGCTTATTCATTATATATATATATATAAAAGCAGCAAGATGAAGTATGTGAAATCAACTAAGAAATTTCAAATAGCTTAAGCATGAGATAAATCATAGATGGCAACAAGTAAATATTAACAATTAGGGAAAAGAAGTTAAAGAGTAATTACCTATTTGGAATTCCTAAAATGAAGCTAAGAATCTTTGCATGTCTTTTTATTGTGGCCAAGGCCTTTACACTTGCTACATTGGAGCTGACGCTTAACTACTTCTAATGATTCATTCTGCTTCATCTTTGGACGACCTGGTGGTCTTCTAGTAGGTGGAGGGGTTACTGTAACTATTGCCTGAGTGGATTCACCCAGGATTAGTCTGTCCACATTTGGAATAGGATGTATTGACTCGGCATAAGTTAGGCGGTAACTCTCAACTGTGAAATATCTGGGGCAATAATCATATGGGCTCCTACCAATGCATTCAATGACAGCAATAGCATGGCAACAAGGCAAACCAGTAAGCTGCCATCCCTTACAGCTACAATCCCAATGATCAACATCAACAATGTCAACAGATTCCCCACGAACCTCAAATGTGCTTCCATGGGATAGTGAAACCTGAAATGACCGCGCAATTGATGTTTCTTTTTGTAACTTTTCCTCATTGGCTGGTGTTAATTTTGTCGTCCATTGGTCTGATTCAACCCTGCGTCTATATATTGTTTCCATCATTTTACCCCGTAAAACATCAATCATCTGTGTTATAGGCAATTCATGTGCTTCAGATATGGAACTGTAGAACTGCTGTCCAAAATTTGATGTGATATGGTTATACCTTGCTCCTCCAAAGAATGCATTTGCCCAATGCTCTGGTTCACTTTGTATGATCCAATTGTAAGCATCGGGTGAAATTCCTTTTATGCTTTCAGCACAGCGCTGGAAATCCTCAAGTTTAGATGCAAGAGCAGCAGCATAAAAATCATTAATCATAAATCGCCTGGCCTCATGAGAAAATTGGCCCTTTAAATCGTTGTTAAGCTTTTCAGCTAGATGGCGCAAACAGTAGCTATGGTATGACTTGTCAAATATTTCACCCAAAAACTTGTTCAGTCCATTCTGAAAATCTGCTACAAACGTAATCTGCTCTGACCTCTTCACTGCAGATTTCAGTTCCAGTAAAAACCAATGCCAATTTTCTTCTGTCTCAGCATCTACAACAGCGAAAGCTGCTGGAAATATGCCATCTTCCCCATCTACAGCGGTGGCAGTAAAAAAAAAACCCTGATACTTTGAGTTCAATGGAGTACTATCAAGGAAAAGAAGAGGCCGACAACCTTGCTGGAAACCAGAAATTGATGCATGAAATGACACAAATAGACGATGAAAGCTTGAGTCATCTTTAGTGGTGAATGAAGCAACACTTCCAGGGTTAGTTTCTTTGATCTTCTCACAAAAGTATGGCAACTGATTATATGCTTCCTTGTAGGAGCCTTGGAGCTGCTCTCTTGCTATCTCTTTCGCACGCCATGCCTGTGAATAGTTCAATTGAATTCCATATTCTCGTTTTATGTCATCTGCAATATCTTTTGGTTTGTAGTTTGGGGAGACTTTTAATTTTTCCTTTATGATATTTCCCACCCATCCCCTAGTAGCCCGATACCCGGCTTTAGCAGCAGCCCCTTCACATGAATGATTTGTGTTCATTTTTTTAATACAAATCAGTTGGGTAGTAGACAGCCTTGAGGCATATATTCGCCATGGACAACCTTGGTATTTGCATTTAACAGTGACACGATGGCTGTCATTTTTCTTATACCGGTAAGCAAAACCATGTGCAATTGAGTACTTATGCAAGGCTTCTCGGAATTCGCTGAAGCTGTTAAATCTTTGGTCTACACCAATAATGGCATTTTCCCATTGTTGTGCAGCTTTTCGATGTTTTTCATCATTGGACCCTGCAGGAACACAAATTAAAGGGACTTCATTGGACATGTCCATACCAATCTGATCAATAGCGATCATAGTCTCAACAGCAACATCTTCAGGCTCAACTACAGGAACTACTGCCTCAGAAACTGTTGTTCTACTTGACCTGCATTTTTAAAGGTCGCGTCACAAAATTAAGGGAAAATGCCTTATATGGGCCACACTATATATTAAATGCTCCGGGGGGGGTTAATTAATTTACTAGAAGTTTGCAGTAATAATTAAATTTAAATATGTTACCATTATATATAAAAACTTCTAGAAAAGAAAAACATACCAATCCAAGAAAAAAGGAAAAAAGAAATTACAGGACACGCTCAAACCCCAACATATTCTTTGTATTTAAATTGAAATTCATAATCGTTAATTATACCCATAGAAAAAATAATTTCCTTAACTTTAGTATATAGAAGTATAAGAAACCGTGATTACTGGACAAAAAATGAATATGAACATTAAATAGAACAAACATTGATGGCCCAAATCTTTCAACTTTTAGTATTTATTCAATAGGTATCTATAATTGCCAAATTCTATGATACTCAATAATGTTTATAATTTTCAAAAATACAAAATCATTTATAAACAATCCCTAACCAAGCCACAAAATATCTAATGGGAGAATTTTGTTAGAATGTGTGACAAGAGAACAATAACTTCCATTCCCCTAGGTAGCAATTCAAATTCCAACTATTTTTAAAGACAACATTTTAAATGAAAAAGGAACTTATTGAGGAATGGGAGCTTGAAGAATCCTCAATGAAGAGAATAGGAATTACAGAAGGAACTCCCGCTAGAAAAAGGATAAAGAGCAAATCTGGTGTGCCACTCACTAATATTACAGACAAATAAGTACTAAATTGAGCGATGAGAATGAGGGGGTTTGGGCAGATTTAAAAATAAAGCAAAATGGATGAAACAGAATAAGTAAAGAAAATAAACATGACTCATTGATTAACTACCTACTAGCAGGCATATTAGATAAATTCCGAGCAGCAGCTTCCTCTGACAAGATAAACACATCAACCGTGATAGAATCCTTTAAAAAGTTTATCATCCGCTTTAAATCCTTGTCCTTGGATATTGAGATGAGGGTTTTCTTGTTAGCAGGAAGAAAATACTTGATAGACATTGTATCTATACTACAACTAAACATTTCTGCTACTTCTGTCTTGAAATCATCCAAATTTGTTTGTTGATCGATATCTATAGCATAGGCCTCACCCCCATTGTAAGACAGGGATCCATCTTTGTTTTTCACAAACTCACCACCTGATTGGCATATAGCAATTATTTTCTTCGTAGCTGTGGCCTAAGCAATTACACATGATAACATTATAAACAATACCCAATAATCAAAATATCTTACGTCAAAATTAATCAGAAGAAAATATTATTAGCAAAACACAGGACACAAAATTAAGAGCAGAAAACAGCAACCAGATAAGGAACGATATTAACATTGAGAATGTGCTCATACGTCATACCAAGTAACAAATTTACATGCTTGACAAAATGTTTGACTTTTTCATACTAAATTCATGGTCATTTTGCAAAATTTAGACCCTCAACAGTATAAAATGACCATTATCATTATGAATCAATAAGTATGTGTGCTCCTAAAACCATGAGTCTAAATCTTAAAGAAAAACAGAGGCGGGATATGAAGTCAAGCTACATTTACAAAAGTGACCAACCAAAAATGACAGTAAAATGCAAATTTGGTTCAATAGAAAATTCTGTGCATGATGCAGTATATTTCTTACAGTAGAACTGAGGCACCAATATGATGGTCGTTAGTTAATTTACCCATCCTTAACATGATCAAGAGCTAATGGAAGTAATCGGGGGTGATCGTGACCCTGTGATTCGATTCTTCAATAGTTAAATATTGGCAACAGTTTGCATGATGCCACTGGATGGAGAAATGCAACCATTAATAAAAACCTAGACAAGGTAAGAGAAAGAGTCCTTACAACTGAACCGTCACTTAATGAAACATAATATTAGAGAAGTCTTTGTTGAAGCTCACAGGGAAGATGCTGACGAAAGCATACATTGGTGCATTTCATGGCTTTGACTTCAAAAAAGCAAAGCCCATGTAGCTAAAGCCCAAGTAGAGGAGAAGGACATAAATGAATTTAGACTACATTCAAAATTTCGAATGAAAGGAGCCTTGAGGATATGAAACTATGGTTAAGAATGACTTTAAAGAACTGAATCAATTGATAGTTACTACCAATACCAATAAGGTGCACCTTCTTTTATAGTGGTTCAATCATATTTTGATCAATGGATGGACTATAGAGCCCTTTCAGATATTTTTTTAAACGGAAACAAATTTTCATTGAAAGAATGAAAGGAAACTAATGCTCAACTAAAACAATAACAAGTAAACAAATGCAAAAGAAGTACTAAGACAACATTGCGCTAAATAAATAAACTATGTTGGAAAAACAAAGTCATTCCAATTTAAGCATAAATTTTGAATAGAAAATTCTATAACTGGAAAGAGAGCACCAGGAAGAAGTATTAATCCTAGCAGTTTCAAAACGATCCATCCATGCTAATGATTTATCTTGGATGACGCTGATTTCTTTCGGACCAATTATCAGCAAGGATTTCTTCAATTTAGTGGCTCAATCTTAAGAACGCCAATGTTCTTTTTTTTTTTTTTTTTTAGTACAACTCCAAAGTTAGAGTATGCTTGGATTGGAACAATCACCTTCATCTCTATATTGCTCAGAGAAAATCTAAGATACGAGTTGAAACATCATTTCAACCATGGATTTGGAGATGCAGCCCATATATGAGATGCGACCCTGGAGAAAACCCGAATTCAGAAATGCTGATTTTCTTTCGGGTCAATTATTTTTTGTATTGTGTGGCCAATATCGGCTGGAAGGAAGGTGATTAGTATTTCTGGTGGTTTCTTAAAGCATGGTTGGTTTACATTTTGGGATATGTTGAGGAACTTTATCGAGAAGCTTGGCTTGAAAGATTCTCAATTTTTGGAAGTGCAATCCTAATGGCTATATAGATATTGTGAATTCACTCATCCCACCTTCTCTTCCATCAGCAGTTACGAATTTGTTCTCCAAATCCTCTTTTGGGGTAAGAAAAGATAAAGAAGTTGCTGGATTTAAACTCGAATTATTTGTTAGTGGTTTTCTGTTGAATGTGCATGATGATTGGAAAGATATTCAGAGGCCCAATGTGGTCCACTCTGAAATCATTTTTTCACTTAATCCTTTTATGAATGATAAATTTTTCCTTCGATTTGAGCTCCCATCTTGTTTTTTGTGTTGTGGGTGAAAAACATTTCTAGGAAGATCATTGGGGTAATAGACCTCTCTCCTCTGCATTTCCTCGATTATTTCACCTGTCCTCCTTCAAAAACCTTCATGTGTCTAATTTTCTAGTTTGATCTGGGAATTCCATGTCTTTTTCCTTCAGTTTTCGTCATCCTGTGCCCAAAAGATGACCTCTTTTCTTACTCTACTTGAGGGTTTCAACTTTTCGCAAAGGAGACGAGATATTCGAATTTGGAGTCCTAATCCTTTAAAGGGATTCTAGTCTAAGTCTTTCTTTAGGATTTTATTGGACCCCTCTCCTACTTGTGAGTCGATCTTTGATGTTTTATGGAGGATTAAGATTCCAAAAAAAGTTAAATTCTTTTCTTGACAAGTGTTACTCAGTGTGTGAACACATTGGATGCTTGTAAGATGCCTTTGTGTTATTGGGCCCTTTATGTTATATCCTTTGTCAAAAGGTGGGGGGAAACCTGGATCGCCTTCTCTGGAAGTGTCAATTTGGAAAGTCTACGTCACTACTTTAGTCGTTTGATTCATGTTTCATCTAAGATCCTAAATTTGTTAGATTGTAGCACATCTTATATTGAAGTTCAAAAGAACTTTGTGGTTTCATACAATTAAAAATAAGGATCCAGAAAGTGAAAATATTTCCTTTGATTCGCAGATGTCACTCCAATATTTTTTATAGAAACAATTGCTTTCATTGAGAGAAAATGAAATAATACAAGGGCCATAAATATGCAGATATAACTCTAATTGATGTTCCTTCAATGTCTTATATAGGCACTTTGAAACTAAAAGGTTTTTCGAAACTAATGGACATCATTCAAAATAGCTCAGTAATTGAAGATGAAAAGTCTCCTCAGCATAGTTGTTCACCACCTTTTCAGACTCCATAAGGGTAAGAATGTCACCTTCCCTCACAGGTGCCTTGACATTTCTCATGATGTAACGATTCTGATCGAGAAACTTGACTCTCACTTGAGTCAGCTAACCTCTTGATCTTGTTCGACCCATTACCTTCACCACCACATCGTGTTTGATCTGGGATTCCATTTCGTAAATGAATTGAGGTATGAACGGAGAGAAACCGGAGGCAAAGGATTTTGCAGTTGTTCACCACCTTTTGATAATTTACTAGGTCAACAACAAGATTTTTTGCATGCTTCAAAAGAAAACTAAGATGCCTAATGTGATCACTCACGTGATGCATTTTGGTGATTTCCTTAAGGCTATTGAATCTTCTAAGTCCTTAAGCAATCAAGAGATAAAGAATTGTTTTATAGCATCTTAACTCCAATACTATACTCAAAGGAAAGTGCATCATTCTTCGGTCCTTCCATTCACTTGATGGCTCATCCGACCGGTTTCTCTCATACTATCCAAGCACTAGAAATGAGAGGATTCGAATTGCGGATGGGTCCTTCGCTCCTATTGCTGGAAAAGGTAGACTGTCACCATTTCAGGGATTAACTCTGCAAAATGTCTTACATGTAACCAAAATTTCTTACAACTTATGATCAATAAGCAAAATAACAAAAGATTTGAACTGTAGAGTTGTCTTCTCACCAGATACCGCTTTGTTTCAGGACTTGAGCTCGGGGAAGACGATTGGCACTGCCCGATATGACAGAGGCCTATATTTCCTTTCTGCAGATGCTTCCTCCAAAAGCTTGTTTAGGACTAGTCTTTTATCTTCGTTTACTATGTCTGAAACAAATTATTTATTGTGGCATTTTCGTCTTGGACATCCTAGTTTTCAATATATGCGATATATATTTCCTCATTTATTCCATAATGTGAATGTTTCTTCATTATCTTGATGTCTGTATACGTGCTAAACAACCTCGCGTGTCGTTTGTTTCTCAGCCCTATAAACCTACCCAACCTTTTCACCTGGTCCACAATGATGTTTGGGGTCCCTCAAGCATCTCTACCCTGTCTGGTAAACGGTGGTTTGTAATTTTCATCGTTGACCATACCCGACTTACATGGGTATATCTCCTTGCTGATAAGTCTGAGGTTTTATCTACCTTCAAACAGTTCTATACCACTGTATTAACACAGTTCAACACAAAGATTGCCATTCTTCGGAGTGACAATGGTTGTGAGTTTGTCAACCACACCTTCCAGGAATTCCTAGTGTCAAAAGGGATCATCCATCAAAACTCGTGTGCATATCCTCCACAACAAAATGGGGTGGCTGAACGAAAAAATCGCCCTCTCATTGAAGTTGCTCATTCCTTGATAATTCCAGCGTCTCTCCCTTCGTACCTGTGGGTAGATGCGATTCTTACCGCAACTCATCTAATTAATAGAATGTCTTCACGAGTTCTAAAGTTTCAAACCCCTCTTGAGTGCTTCAAAGAGTCCTATCAGTCTATCCGTCTTATTCCTGAGGTTCCTTTTCGTGTGTTTGGGTGTACAACCTTTGTTCATACTCATGGTCTACACCGGACTAAGTTTGCTCCATGAGCTAAAAAATGTGTGTTTGTCAGGTATCCCCTTCATCAACGAGGCTATAAATGCTTTCATCCATCTTCCAGAAAATATTTTGTCACTTTGGATATCACGTTCCTTGAAGATAAACCGTTCTTTCCCGTTAGTCATCTTCAGGGGGAGACCACGAATGAAGAGACTAACAGTTCCACATACTCCGTACCCATTAGCCTCAATCTTGAGCCCAGTCCTAATATTCTTGAACCTGAGCCTAGCCCCAATGTTCCTGGACCTAGTCTACCTAGTCTTGAACCTAACTTTGCTCTTGTTATTCCCAGTCTACCTAGTCTTGAACCTTATTCTGCTCTTGTTGTTCCCGTGTCGGTTCTTCCTACTAGACAAGTGCCCTGGATAACATACTATAGGAAGAATCTCAGAAAAGAAATTCAAGAAACCTCTGGTGTTCCATCGGAAAGTGTCCAAGCATCGAAACCAGCTCAAGTTCAAGATCCTGTTGTTTCAGAGGAGAGTCTTGAAGAAAAGTCTGGGAACATAGAAAATGATGAAAAGAGCTCATAGAAGGTTGAAACTTCAGGAGGTAATGAGGTGCTGAAAGATCCTCAAGAAGATGCAGAATTGTCTCAAAAGTCTGATACTGAAGAGGGACAGACAAAAACTAACAACTATGATACCACTCTGGATATGCCAATTGCTCTGAGAAAGGGAACCAGGTCATGTACAAAATACCCTTTGCATAGTTTTCTGACCTATAGTAACTTATCTCCTGGTTTTAAGGCTTTTACTACTCAGCTGGATGCTCTAGCAATACCTACCTGTGTACATGCGGCCATGGAAGTTCCTGAGTGGAAAGCAGCAATAATGGAGGAAATGAGAGCTCTTGAGGCAAATAAGACTTGGAAGTTAGTAGCTCTCCCTAGAGGTCACAAAACAGTTGGTTGCAAATGGGTGTTCACAATGAAGTATAAGTTTGACGGAACACTCGAGAGGTATAAAGCCAGGTTAGTTGCTAAAGGGTTCACTCAGACATATGGGATTGATTATTCAGAAACTTTTTCCCCAGTGGCTAAGTTAAACACGATTCGTGTTCTTCTGTCTGTCGCCGTAAATAAAGATTGACCCCTACATCAACTAGATGTAAAGAACGCATTCCTAAATGGTGAGTTGGAAGAGGAAGTTTATATGAGTCCACCTCCAGGTTTCGAAGCTAAGTTTGGGAATCATGTTTGCAAACTCAGGAAGTCTTTATATGGGTTGAAGCAGTCCCCTAGGGCATGGTTTGATAGGTTCACCGTGTTTGTTAAGTCCCAAGGATTTGTTCAGAGGCATTCTGATCATACCTTGTTTACCAAAAAATCACCCTTAGGAAAGATTGTTATGTTGGTAGTGTATGTTGATGACATCATCCTATCAGGGGATGACACGACAGAAATTGCTAAGCTAACAGAGGATGGCAGGTGAATTTGAAATCAAGGATCTTGGTAGTTTAAGGTATTTTCTAGGGATGGAAGTGACAAGATCAAAAGCAGGAATATTTGTATCTCAGCGAAAGTACACTCTGGACTTGTTAAAGGAAACAGGAATGACTGGATGCAAACCTATTGACACTCCTATTGAGGTCAATAGCAAACTGAAAAGTATTTTGGAAGGAGTTCCTGTGAATAAGGAGAGGTATCAACGCTTAATAGGAAAACTGATTTACTTGTCTCATATTAGGCCCGACATCTCCTATGCTTGTGAGTGTAGTAAGTCAGTTCATGCAGAGTCCATATGAGGAGCACATGGAAGCTGTGACTCAAATTTTGAGATATCTAAAGTCCACCCCTAGGAAGGGCTTGGTGTTCAGGAAACATGGCACACGGAGCATCGAGGCATATACTGACTCAGATTGGGCCGGATCTGTGACTGATAGAAGGTCAACCTCAGGGTATTGTACCTTTGTATGGGGAAATTTGGTAACTTGGCGGAGTAAAAAACAAGGTGTAATGGCCAGAAGTAGTGCTGAGGCAGAGTATAGAGCTATGAATCTGGGAGTGTGTGAAGAAATCTGGTTGCAGAAAGTTTTATCTAATCTTCACGAGAGTAGTCCGGGGCCTATGAAGCTGTATTGTGATAATAAGGCTGCCATCAGTATTGCGAATAATCCCGTGCAACATGATAGAACGAAACATGTGAAAATTGACAGGCATTTTATTAAAGAAAAGTTAGACCGCAAAGCTATTTGTATTCCCTATGTACCTTCAGTCCAACAGATTGCAGATGTTTTTATGAAAGGGTTATCGAGACAGACGTTTGAAGCTTGTATTAGCAAGTTGGGTCTTGCCGATATCTATGTCCCAACTTGAGGGGGAGTGTTGAAATACGTTGAATTAGCCCTAAGGGCATTTTTGTAATTTATGCTATATTTGCTAAATTAGGGTTTCACCTCATTCTATATATATCTGAGGTTGGGTTTATTGTAGGTATGACATTAAATAATAAGTCCTTTTCTACCGTGGTTTTCCTTCCCTGAATTAGGGTTTTCCACGTAAACTCCTTGTGTCGTCTTCTTTTCTTCTATTTCAATATTATCCAACGTTGATCTTCACCTACTACTAACCCCTTTGATTAAGCAAAAACTTCAAAGCCTTCTAATCATACAACCCACAAACTTCTAACTACAGAGGCGTCATCTCTACTTTATAGGTTCTATTTTGTATAGTTGGAGACCCTTCTTTTGGAGGGCTTCTTTTCTCTTTCGGTGAGGTTTGGTTTTTGTATGCCCTATATTCTTTCATTTTTATCTCAGAAAGTGGTGTCTATAAATAAATAGTTAAAAAGGGGGGGTTGGTTAATGGACAGAAGGTAAAGCGTAACTAAAAAATGCTAGAGGTTGTTGGTCTTGTTGAATTAGCACAGCAACCAAACCAACCCCAAAAGCATTTGATTCTATGATGAATTGCTTAGAGAAATTTGGAAGGCTGGAAGAGTAGTTGTTGCTTTTTTGGGTTTATCAAAGGCATCTTGCACTATATTACTCTAAAGACAAATTACTTTTTTTTAGAAATTGAGTTGTAGGAAAAGCCAAGCATACTGCAGTATTTTTTTTTTTAAATATCCGTGAGTGTCTAGGTCAGTATACGCATACCTCGACAAATCTCACGGACAACCCGCCTGACCCTACAACATTTGGGTGTCAAGAAACCCGTAGGATATTAACTCCTAGGTAGGTGGTCACCATGGATTGAACCCATGACCCTAGCCGTTTGGCCTTTTTTTTATGTTCCCATTACCACTAGGCCAACCTATGATTGTTGCCAAGCACAATATAATGTGCCACAAACTTTCCATAATACCCAATCAAGTCAAGAAACCAACGTAGTTCCTTAATGTTTTGTGATGTTCGCCATTGCACAATTACCTCAATTTTCGATGGATCAGCTAAGACTCCTTGGCCTGGTCCAATATGGCCCAAGTACTCAATTGTGAAAATTCTCCTTCATAACAAGCAGCCATTTGGCCCATCTCGAAGCCTTAAATGGATCACAATTAAAGCCAATGACTAAACTCTTTCCTTGATTGATCTTAAGACCATATATATACTCCAATAAGAACAAGGGCAGTTTAGTTCTCGAAATACAAAAATATCTATCTAAGCTATTTAACATTCAGATAAAATTAGACTAACATAATCAAGGAAAAAAACATACATATTTGTGCCGTTAGAGGAGCCTATGACAATTAAACAAAACATGCTTTAAATAATGCCATCTATTTCATTAGTAGACTTTTATTTTTCAACCACGAAGACAAGAATATTAATTAAAAAATAATATTACCAAGAGATTGATTGGAAAAGATAAATAGATGGCCATCTGTCAACCATGGAAGGAGATACTGCATGCAGCATACAACAACCTCTCTTCAGTGTCGTGCTTCAAACATTAATGGGCAAATGAAGGTGCATTTTCATAACTTCAGACTTTTCATCTTCTTCTTCCTCTTATTTTTCTTCTTCATACTACTGTTTTTCACTGTTCTACTGTTTCCTACTTCTTTTGTATCTTCTTTCCTATTCTTCACCATTTTCTTTGCTTTCCTAACTTTCTAAATCTTCTTCTCTTCGTATTATTATTTTTCTTCTCCCAACTCTTCTATTTCTCAATTATTACAAAATATTAAAAGAAGAAGAAGAAAAGACATGGTTCGCCTGCATACATGGTGAAGGAACAATGGAGCAATAAAAGGCGCAGCCAGATGAGCATCTAGTTGAAGGTGCTAGCCCTGGCTACCTTCAAGGCACAATGACCCAAGGTCGTCTCCGCCTCTTGCCTTGAAAACACTAATTTATGTCTCACTACATTAAAATGTTGAAGTATGTTGATATAATTAAATTTTCTGTAACCCACCAACTTAAGCTTTTGTGTTGATTGGTGATTTAACATCGAATGACAAATCATAACAAAAGATCCTATATTTGAACCCTTATAATCTCATATCCTTCCCAATTAATATTGATTTCCACTTGTTGGATCTTCTTCAAACTCACAAGTGAGGAGACATGTTGAAGTTTATTGATATAAATAAATTTACCAGAAATGTAATCTACCAACTTAAGCTTTTTGGTTGATTGGTGATGTAATATAAAACTTGACATGTACACTAGACGTAATGCATTTGCATCGTGAGAACATTAAACCGAGTCATAAAATAAAAATATTGAGGGAGCATTTGAGGCTCTGAGTTGGCTGTTATAGTTAGTGGATTGTAACAGTTTGTGTTTGGGATACAAACTATTTTAGTCCGAGTGAGAAATAGTAAATACTTTAACAAAGAGGGAAAGAGAAAATGAACAAAAATTAGTAAACATTGTAACAAAGAGGGATTTAAAATAATAATATTGTAGTTAATCGTAAGCTATAAATAATAGTTAGAAACACCAAATATTATAATTGGAGCCTCAAATGTGGAGTGGGCTATAATATCCCACTCCACCCACTTGAAGTTGGGGGCCAAACAACCCCTAAAAGGGCTCTAGTCAATAGAGCTAGACTAATGGTATACTTCTTTTTAAGAGAATCGTGAATTTATATACTTACTTGGTCTTCTAATGTAAAAGCAGATTGCCGTCCCATTTCCATGGTTTGTTCAACTACCTAAAGATCAAACTTTGCATTAGGAAAAATGGTACCCAAAAAAATAAATAAACACAACAACAACAACAAAATGAGAAAGCAAGTGCATTAAAAATGTCACCATTTTAGAGCTTTCAATCGCAGGATCACTATCATCCATTGTCTTCTCCCCAACATTGTTCAGTTCTTGACTTATTATTGCTACAGCACAAAAATATGCCAATAGAATGTGAAACATATAGAAGAAAATAGGATATTTGAAAATTCTATCACATTTCAACACTCACATATACAACAAAAAACTCAAAGAAAGCATAGTTCCCACAAGTATAGTCATATTTTTTCTCCCTTCTGCCTCCTATAATTTAGCAATACAGAAATTTACCACTCCACAATAAACCATATTTAATACTTGAGTTTTGAACATATCTGGAAGACTGAAATTTGGAACCAAAGCCATTGTTTCTTTTTACCTACATTTCAATTATTGAGTCCTCAAGCCTGGATTGCAATGCAAACCTATCCTTTAATCTACTAAATATAAAATAGGGAACAACATTCTAATTCCTTCGAGTCAAGTGTATTATATTATAAGATTTATATCACGCCAAACATATCAAAACCGCAGAAATATAATTGTAAACAAAAATTGCGTAGTTATTGTGAACAAATTACATGAATGGGTTGAAACAGGAAACAACTAATTAATTGTTTGAAGTTAAAAAATAAAGGGGAGAAAAACAGAGAGCTGATGAAAGAATGGAGAATTTCACAAAACTGGCTAATGGAACCATATAACCAAGAAAAGCAAAGCTGAGCATTTAGGCCAATAAGAACAGAGTGATAGATGGAAACGAAGTTCTTATTACAATTACTGTGGTTGAAGATCCTTCCTTGGTATGTCAACTTGAGAATGAGATTGGTAATATTAGGAAACAAAAAGTTCTAAAACGAAAATTCCAAATTAAAAATAGAAGTCCCATGCATTCCATGGGTAGAAATTCCTCCAACAGGGACATATGCATATTTAGCTACAAGCTTATGGATTTCACACATATATAAAGTCTTACATGATGTTATCTGAACATTATCATCCGTTGTAGATTCATTAATGCCTCTCTCATCAAACAGCTCTACCCTCTTATTAGCAGGAGTATTCATATACCTGTGTTCCAGCCATAAAACACCAGAAATTCACTTTTTTTCCGATAGAAACAACTTTCATTGAGAAAGAATGAAAGAATACAATGACATATAAAATGAGAAATTCACATTTCAAGCTATCTAATTCTAAAATGCAATCACCAAAAATGTTAGATCGTGCAAACCAAGTTTGATCACCCCAAAAAAAGTGTAATTACCGAGATAGAGAGGCTACATCCATAAATCCATGAATTTAAAAAACAATTGGATATCCACAAGCAAATATATCCATAGTTCTCATTCGATTTCTACAAATCAATAAAAAAAAAATTCTTTTAAGTTCTTTTAATTAAACACCAAATGTTTCGCCCAAAAAATCATTTAAATGGTTATTTTCCCATAGAGAATCCTCATTTAAAGAGAAATTTGTTAATCCTCCTAACAAAAACAAAATAATTAACCTACCAAATTATCTAATTGTCAATATACATAGTCCAAATGTTCATTTTTTTTTTATAGAAACAACTACGTTCATTGAGAAAAAAATGAAAGAATGCAAGGACATACATAGTCCAAATGTTCCATTTTATAGTTCAAAGTTCAAACATATAAAATCATCCAAGTCATTAGACAATAAAACTTAAAATTTTAATATTATGCATATATAATCACATTAGTAATTTTATTATATAAAAAAGGGGTAAATGGGATGGAGATGATAAACATATAAAATTATCTAATTCATTGAACAATAAATCTTACTTTTTAAATGTTATGTATATATAATCACAATATTAATTGTATTATATAAAAAGGGGTAAAATAGGGAGGAGATAGGTGTCCCCCATTAAGCTTATGAAAAAAGTTACTCCGCACTCCCTCCCTCAATTCCCACCCCATTAGGGGCACATCCACAAACCATGTCCCCGCGTAGAGAATGCACATCCCTACGTGGCCAAGAGACTCAAATTCATTTATTAAACCAACATCCTTTGGCTACAACATTCTGGAACTACATACAAAAGACCTTCAAATTCTGCTTCACGAGACTTAACGGTTTCTTTACCCTCCTTGATGGGCCCCTTAATAGACACCCGTTCAAAAATGAGAGGAAAATCCTATGGAGAAAATTTATCTATGCTTTCTATTGGAACTTATGTCTAGAAAGAAATGCTCGCCTCTTCACAGATTAACAACAAAGCATACAATCTTTACTTGATTCTACATCTTTTCTTCTTTAACTAGAGTGAACCTTTTCCGTGCTTTTGTAAATATAGCTTACCGACCTCATGACAAACTAGAAGAGTATTTTTGTAGTTTTACTCACTGATGGGGATTCCTTTGTAATCTATTTCATCAATCAATGAAATGGTATCTATATCCTATAAAAGAAGAAAATTAAGGCTAAAATTGATCTGAATCTGATTCTCTCAACCGTCCAGCTTAATTCTGGCAAGGGTAAATGGATTTGGATGCTTGAAACATCTGGGATTTTGACCACATAATCATTATGATCAAGACAGAGAGAAGTTCCCAAAATTCCAAAGAAATAATAGATATCTATTTAATGAAGTTAGCAACCCCTTTAAATAGGCTGAAACTAACTAAGTTAGAGTCTTGGACAGCTGGACTAACTAATCAGCAAAGGCTGTACAGCTTTTAAAATAAAATACAACCAACTAAAAATACAACAGAATAACCGAGAGGTTCCAAAGAACAAAGTCAGCTGGACCAAGAACTACAAGACTTGCCAAGAATGCAAAGAACAGAAAAAGATCCAAATGACAAGAGGTCCTACATCACATAAACGATGCTCTTTCAACTGTATCACAGAGGAATCCTCCAGACTTATACAAGCTGATTTGGAAGGGACTCTTTCATATTAAATTTTTTCTATGGGATTCAACCTTCACACAGTGGACAGAATTCGAAGAAAGCACCGCTGGATCAGTCTCTCCCCAAATCGCTGCTGTCTTTGCAACTCTGATTATGAGACCCAAGGCCATCTCTTCATATACTGCCTTTTTCAAAAAGGATTTGCATACATTTTCAAACAGCCTTTACTAAAATTTTTCTTTTCTTTTCTTTTTTTTTTCCAAAAGACTGTAACTAGTTTTTGACGCCTCCAGTCAACCTAAAAGACTTGGTTATTGTTGATAGTAATACATTGTATTTGGGTACTATTTACACCCTTTTAAAGATTATAGTCTTTCTTCATGATTGAAGATCATTTTTCCAATGCACCTTTGGTGGTCATTTAATTTATCAATGAAATACTCAAATTTCTTCCCCCAAAAAAAAAAGTTTAAAACGAGGTCCACTGCCTAGCCTAACGAATCAATGTGCTAACCGGACGTCTTTTCCTAAACTCCATTGATGGAATGGGGTCTTCTTCTCCCCCTCCATTCGGTGAATAAAATTTTGTTCATAAACATTAATTTGACGGTGGAAAAAAGGCTCTTCTAATCCACAAAACCACGCTTCAATAAAGGTGTGAGAGAACCAAACAGAATCAAAGGCTTGAAGGGTCCCTGAACATAAAAATTGATAACTACATACGAGACATAAACCATTGTCATTGGAACCGTTCAATGCATATATACAACAAGGCAATATAATCTGAAACAATCACAAAATAGAGAGGGCGTTGGTTAAGAACATACGGAAGGGCACGAAAACTGTCGCGAATTTCGCCATGGATCTGATCCAACCGAGGGCTCCTCTGCACACTGCTAGCCATTCCGCCGGTAGAATAAACTGAAGAAGCTGAAGGAAATCTATTGCATTAATATCTATGAATGGTGTTCCACTCTATCAAAGCTAACTGAAGGGGATGAAAGAAGAAAGAAGGAGTGAAGGCAAAACGGAAAAGACGAATGAATGAAAGCTCGCGAAGAAGACGATGAAGCGCTGAAACGTAGGAACTTTAAAAGGAGAAAAATGCAGAGAGAGAAGCTCAAAATTAAAGGGAATCAATCAATTTTGGAGAAACGAGAATGGAGGTAAATTTATGAAGGGCGGTTTTGGTTGAAGTTTGTATGTATACGGTTAAGATGCCTAAAATGTCTCAGGTTTTTTTTTTTTCACATATTAATAGATAATCACAAGTAGGGCTTATTTATATTTGGGTAATTTTAAAATAATAATTAATAAATACTTGGTTTGAAATCAAAATAATAAAAAAAATTTAGGAAAAAAAAAAAAGATATTGTCAAAAATTATCTACTATTTTTTATGAAAAATCCAAGTACAATTTTATTTTATATTTATATGTGTTTTCAAATAAATAACTAGTAAATAATTATATTTTTCAAACTAAAAAAAAAAATTACTTAGAAACAAAATATTGATTTCGTCGAAAAAACTTGAATATTACATTAAGAGTAATATTTGGGTGTTCATCTTCATGCATCCACTAAAATCATAAAAAGATAAATATTTTTAAATATATTTAAAAAAAAAAAAAAAAAAAAAAAAAAAAAAAAAACTTGTCACATTATAGCGATGTGTCCGAGTATTTTTCCTATAATAATCTAACATTAAATATCGTATAATTAAGGTTGTTAATGTTATGTGAAGAAAAAACTAATGATAAATTATTTACCGACCGTTTTTAGCTTTTTGATAAAATAAGATTGAGGAGATGAAAAAACAAAAAGATTTATTTTTGTCATTGTCAAATGATACGATAAACTAGTTATTTCAATTTACTAATACTTTATTAATAAAAAAACGGTTCCATAGAGAAAAAAAGATAGGAGTACTAATAAAAATATATGAAATGATACCATGATAAAATAGGAAATAACGAAAGATTTAGTGGTAAAAAGGGAATGTAAAATTAAATTGAGAAAAAAGGGGGGGGGGAATATAGGGCATGAAAGATATATCTATACAAAAGATGACAATAACGAGGGTAAAATATGTACTAATGAAATATTTAAGGGCGAAAGAAAGAAGTTAAAAATATGTTTTTGATCCTTCAAAATCAATTTTGATTGTATAAAAAATTTATTTTAAAGTGAAATTAAATATTAAATTAATTTTGAGTAATTAATAATATGATTAAAAGTAATTTTGAACGTGACAAAAATGATTTTAATAATTCAAAATCACTCCGCCCATACTATAGAATTAAAATCATTTTGTCATTCACGAATATTAGAGCATAACTCAGTTGTAATTAACATGTACTATATTACTTAAGGTTGAAGATTAAAATCCCAGTACCCTCACTAGAGATGTCGATCTTCTCCGCAAATGCAGAAGTATTATGCATATATTTGTATGTGTATATATCTATACTATATTAAAATGTGCAAAATGGGGAGAATATTTGCCCTCATTTTTAATTAGATCCCTAACACGTCCTTGACTTAAATAGTTAGTTATTTAAACTCACATATCAAAACCTCAAGTAAAGACACCTTTTTAACAAACATCCTTTCATTACGTATCAAAAATCTATTTAGGGACATGTTTCCCTCAAACATTCTTTCAATAGACACCTTCGTGCATGTACTTAATCAATGTGGAGGGGATTAAAGATTTTAGGAGCAATCCATCTTTTCTCCAAATACAAAGGTAACCATCATCAATGTGTGTAAATGTTTCTCCAAACCCTTCTCGTGGTATTGAATTCAACCATCGAAGAGAGAATGAAAGACAATAGGGAAGAGGGAAATAATTCTAATAACTGGTGTTTCACTGGAAACATCTTTCGGGAAAAAAAAAAGGCATTCACAATAAACTATTGTAACTACTTATTTTTGTTATATACATTTTTTGCTAAATCGAGAAATCCTTCATGTATTGAAT
>NW_028326394.1:0-25225 GCF_027475165.1 Benincasa hispida
TTTTCCTTCCACTAAGTATTTTGCAAAAGATGGGTTTATTACCTTGGTAAAATCTAGCTAATCAATTTTTTGCTAAGTTCATGTTAATTTGCTCAATATAATGCTTATATTGAATATTTTAACAACATATGATCTCATTCATTAAACTCTTTTACAAAATTGATCACTTATTGCATGCTTATAAAATATTTTTCTAATTCACCTTCCAGGTCAGTTTCCAGGTAGATGTATTTCGTTTCCGTCAGTTTAAAAGCATCAACCTAGACAAGACGTTCCTTAGACAAAGGTCTCTTATGCGCAATCATTTTATAAATTTAGTCTTTTAATCGAAGTTCATTTTGAACCTATTAAAACGAATTTAAAAGATTAACCTATTTCTAATCTCATTAGAATATTTTAACATAAGTCTAGGTGCATTAATTTTAAACCATTTAAAATTAATTTTCACCTATGTTTACATGCAACTCTTGATTATAGATTTTAATTCTAATTTCATTACTTTTATAACTGACATAAAACAATGAAAAATAAAATCTATAAGTTTGAATGTGGTGACATTATTTAAAACATAACGCTTATATTAATCGAAGGAATGTCATGCTCAATGCAAATTTCTTTTTTGTTGTAAAATATAACTCTTATATTAAACAATCATTAAGCATCATCTACCATCATGCTATCATACATTATAACAATTATAATATTGCATGATGCATGAACATGCTTAATTTACTATACATCTAAATAATATAACATTTATATTAAGATGCATGAGTATGCTAATTTAATCATGCACCCAAAAATTTGAGATATGATGCATGAACATGTTTATCCTAAGGTGGGATTTACATCTAAATGGCATACATTATGCTCCATTCAAAACTAATTTAAATCATACATCTCATGAATAATTAAATTAATCAGTAATTAATTGGACCAATTTTTGGCACCCTAGAAAGCAATTAATTAATTAAATTAATATAAAATTTACTAATTTAATCGATTAAATAAAATTAAGTTACAAAGCAAATTAAGGCAAAAGACTCGTAACTCCTCGTGTGACGCTTCTTCCCTCAGGCCCTTGGAGCGTTGCAATGTTAAGGGGTTAATGTTGCGACACTACGAACACAATACGTGCCTGTTGCCTTTGCAACGTCATGACGTTGCAAGGAGAATGCCTCAGATTTGCAATTTTTCAACTCCGAACATCTTCGAAAACCTCTGTTTCTCCCCTATCTCATTAGCAAGTGATGCTCTTTCGATCGACACTAACTTACAGACTCAACACAAGAAATTAAATGCCCAAAAATCAGGCCCTTTCATGTTAATCAAATTAAAATGCAAAATCTATGTGCCAAAAATCGTAAACATCCAATATTGCAAACCGATGCTCAAACATTAAAAATGTAGAACCGAAACCCCACCTCTAAGCTAGATTTTGTTTCAAAAAAAAAAAACTAAAGAACGTAAATGCAAGAAAATTGGCTATGATACCAATTGAAGGGATCAAATCCTGAGTAAAAGTGATAAACGCCTTGCATTTTTTGTTTTGGTTCAAAAGAAACAAAATACAGTAGCAAGCATAATAAAACATAGGAAAAACATATCTAATTTAGCATGCTTTTAAAGGGAATAGAAGAAAAGGAAGAACAATTTCTTACCTTCGGAAATTTCCCTAGTCTTCACAAAAATCCCAAGCTTTTTCTCCGCTACGAATCTTTGACGAACTATGAATACCACCATAAGAGAGACCTTGATATTCTCTTGGAATCCAAGTGTAGAAGTGTGCTCTCTAACCCTTGGAGGAGGAAGAGGAGTAGAGAATGGTGGAGAGGAGAAATTGTTGAGAGAGTTTCGGAGAACTTTGGAGGCTAGGTTTTTTAAAAATGAATCATTCTTCTTAATTTAGGCAAAAGAAACAATTTAGATGAAGAATGGTTTTCCCCTTCTCCAAGTATTTCCATATTTGCTCTTAGGGCTCAATTAATCCAATAACATTTATTTTATTAATTAGCAAACCTAATAAATAACTATATATCTTAGATCTAATTTAATGTATATAGTTAATTAATTAAATAAACATCATATTTTTATTTGCCTCCACCTCTCAAAATTAACTAATATGTTATGAATCTGATTCATAAAAAAAAATCCATTATTTGATTCCTATTCAAATACTTTTGTATTAATTGTAGATTAAATCTATAATTAACCATATCATATTAATCTTATCAATATGTTATTCCATCAATTGATTTGAATAATGCAAATCATTCCTCTTGTATTTCCTTTAGTGAGTTATCAAGGGGAACTTATGAACTTACAGATTAGAAGCTTCAATGATATGAGATTAATTGATTAAACTCCTTTAATCCAATTAATCAATTTTCATTAACTATTGAGCACTCCATTAAAACTTAGCTGCACTCTTCGCACTCTAGATTTATTTCTGTGTCCATGGATATAACCAATCAACAGAACAATGACTCTTCATAAATGCGCATAACTACAGTTGGGTCAAAATATCGTTTACCCCTACAGTTACATCTAATTCCTTAAGTGCCACTGATTCCTCTAATGAACAAATAATTTATAGTCCAACTATAAACTAACACCTTTGAGACAAGTGAGAGATTGAAGCCTCATTATTCAAGACTCGGAACTAGTTATTAAGGGAGCCATTTATCTACTTTCCCAAGGAATGGGAAGGAGTGAATTCTATCTTGTGTAGATGTGGTCCCAGCTCCCTAATTAGACAAATCCTCAAAATGGTAGGCTTATTGAGTCGACTATCATGGCTACTCTTATCCATACAGATCAAAGAACTGTCATCATAAATAGGAGTTCACAACTCACTCAGAATTAAGGTCAAGTCTCTTATGGTCATCCTAGTGAAATGTAAATCTCTTATAGTAATGGTGTTATATAGAGAGTCTATGCATTTCGTGGTTCGATCTTATATAAACTCTTTGTATAGAATAACCTCGCTCGCATGTCTCCACATGAGCGATCAAGATCAGATTATTTGCAGCACTTTACAATAATTGTACCATCTACAAAACGAGTCATATTCGTAGTGTCACCAAGATAATGTAACCAGTCGTATCTATCTACTACAGACCATTTAGAGTATTACTTAAACATGATCTACCTATATGTCTTCCACATACATGTTTAAGTTTCATAAAATTTGGATTTTAGTTTATTGGATTGAATTAATGCAATATAATCGTCAAATAAAATACCTTAGATTTTATTAGATAAATAATTTTTGTTAACATAACTACAAACCACAAGATACACTAGATTTAGGACATCAATCCCAAAACCGTCATCGCTCGTGAAATCAGCCACAATGGATTCGTGGCACTTACGCCATCAACCCCAGATCCGTTCCATGCTACCCAAATCCACCCTGCACAGACAGCTGCTACAAATTTGATTATGCAGGTGGCACTTTAGATGGAATCACATGGAGATGAATGATAAAGCCACAATTATGCCTTCTACTTTCATGCAATAAAGTAGATGCCCAGGAAAAACAAAATTCCTCAATTCAAACAAATCTGAGAATGCGATAGAAAGAAGAAGTCTAGAGCAATCTTGTTGAGACGAGTTGATGAAGAAATTATATTAAGATGATAAAGAAGAAAAATAAGAGAGGACATGAGAATTAAGTGGTTCGACTTAAAGAAGCCTATATCCACTAAAAAAGGGAGCTTTTCTGTTTTATTAAACAAAGCTGGGAGAAATTTACAGAAATCAGATAAGTACTCAACTCACTCTCTTACTCTGTTTTTATAGCTCTCAAAACAAGATTTAACTAATTACAACTTCTCTGTAACAGAAAAAGAAAGAAAATAAAATAGGTTAGAGCAAGTAGCCATTGAAGCTTCAAGCTTCAAGACCTCACGGTAACTACTGTTTTCAAATCTCCACCTTTGAAGCTTTGTAAGCTCTTTGATCCTCCTTTTTTCACTATTCATCTATCCTTTGTCTGACAATATGAACTCGATTTGATCCAAGCAAAACTTTAGTTTTTGTTTGGTTACGAGTTTTGCGACCATGTCTAATACATTCTCAGAGGTATGTATCTTTAGAATTTCAACTTCTCCTTTCGTTATTTCTTCATGAATGAAGTGGACATCAATAATTTTCTGCGATTGTGAAATTGTTGATTCTTAGATAGATGTATAGTGCTCTGGTTATCACAAAAAATATGTACAAATTTTTGTTCAATACCGAAGTCTTTTAATAGTGATTTTAGCCAAATACCTTCCTTGACAGCTTCTAACAAGGCAACAAACTCTACTCCGATTGTTGAGAGTGCTACTACTGGTTGTAGTGAGGCTTTTGAATTGAGAAGATTGTTGCCTAGTAAAAATATATAGCCAGAGAGAGGTCTTTGTTTATCTAAATCACCAGCAAAATTTGAATCACCATAGCCAAATAGTTCATTATGTAAAGAGTCGTTAGGTTTGTACATTAGTTTGGCATTTTTAGAGTATTTGAGGTATCTTAAAACCCACTTGGTAGCTTCCTAAAGCCTTTTACCTGGGTTTGCCATATACCTATTGATAATGCTTGTAGCATAGAAGATGTCTGGTCTAGTTAAAACCATTAGGTACATCAAGCTGCCTATTGCTTGTGAATAGGGCATTGTTTTCATTAAGGCTTAATGATCATCTTCATCTTGTTTAGGAGAATTATCAGAGGACAATTTGAAATGAAGGGCAATAGGAACAGTGACTGGTTTGCATTAATCATCTTAAATTTTTGTAAGATTTTGTAACTATATAAAGCTTGAGTCACTCCTTGACCTTTTAATTTCTATTCCAAGTACCTAGCAGTAGGTGTTATAGTTCTTCTCTGTCTATCTTTAGCTACGGAGTAGTCCCTTAAATCAGGTTGTTGAATTTTTGTGTCTTCTCTTTGATCAGCACCCTGATTCTCAGTGTCTATTGTTTCTTATGTGTTGTTTGGGTTTTTGGAATTAGAATTCAAATTAGATTCCGCCTCATTTTGTGTGGATTCATTTTGGGATCTTTCTTCAGTGTTAACTCCTAGAGACATGAACATATTTTTCTATAAAGATAACATCTCTACTGTTTATGCATCTTTTCTCAATTGGATTCCATAGTCTATAGCCCTTTACTCCCTCAGTAAACCCAAGGAACATACATCTGACATCCCTGGCTTTCAAATTTCCTTGGTTTTAGTGCACATAGCCCACACATCCAAATATTTTAAGATGTTCTATTTTAGGGGGCTTTCCAGACAATTTTTCAATAGGGGTTAGGAATTCAACTGAAGTATGAGAGCATCTAGTATAGACGGTGTAAGACACTGCCTCAGCCCAATATTTCTTAGCAAGTATAGCATCAAATAATTAACATTTCACCCTCTCCATTATGATGCAATTAAGCCTCTCAGCCACTCCATTTTGTTGAGTGTACCTAACTATTTTATGCTCTTTATTCCCTCATCCTTATAAAATTGATTGAATTCATCATTACAAAATTCCAATCCATTATTAGTTCTTAAGCATTTTACTTGTTTATTGGTCTATTTTTTTAACTAGGGACTTCCATTATTTAAATTTTTCAAACACTTGATCCTTAGACTTAAGAATAAACATCCAGCTTCTTCTAAAATAATCACCAATTAAGAATAGAAAATACCTGGACCCATTTAGGGAAGAGGTTTGAGTTGGGCCCCAAAGATCTAAGTGTACATACTCTAGGATATCCTTAGCTCTGTGTTGTGAGTGCTTGAAGCTTTGTCTATTGGATTTTCCTATAACACAAAAGTCACATAAACTTAAGGTTTTAGATATCTACTAGAAGTATGCCTATGTTGACAATATTTCAAGCCCTTTTGCACTGATATGTTAAGTCTCTTGTGCCAATAATCTTCCTCTATTAGTGATTTATTTGTAACCACCAAGGTTGATTCAACCATCTAAACATCTTTGATGATGTAAAGTCCATTTTACTTAACACCTATCAGCATGATTTTTGAGTCTTTTACAATCTTAAAAGTTCCATCACTCCCTATGTATTTGCGACCTATAGCATCAAGCATTCCAAGTGAAAGCAGGTTCTTTTTAGAGTGGGAGCATGCCTCACATTTTGTATAAGCCTGACAGATCCATCTTTGAATTTTAGGGACACTGATCCTATTCCCACAATCATACAAGCATCATTGTCTCCCATGTACACCATTCCACCCTCTCATTCTCTATAGGTTGTGAACCAAACTTTGTGGGGAGTCATATAGCATGAACAACCCGAGTCTAGCACCCAATCTTCTACCAACAGCTGAGTGTCTTGATAATCTGATATGGTCAATCCATTAGTGCATGAGAAAGAATTCTTATGGGGTGACGAATTTTCATTTTGGTCAGGTTTACTGGTTTTGCTTGCATTTTATTTTCTCTTCAATGAGTAACACTCCTTCATCTACTGACCCTTTTTATGACAATAGGTACACATTGCCTTTTTCTTTCCTTTCTCCTTCTCTTCATTTTATGGATTGTTATCCTTAGGTTTTTTTTTTTCCTTGGCAAACAATCCTTTAGCATTGTGAGTCTCTTTCTTGGTAGCATGTTGCAGCTCCATTTCTTTAGATTTTAAAGTTGTAATGATGGAATTAACTGTAATGGTATCTCTACTGTACTTTAGGACTGTTTGCATCCTTGTAGGAATCTAAAAGCGAGTTCAACAAAACAAAGGTTTCATTATCTTTGCCTATTGTTTCTCCTAAAGATTTGAACTCAGTTGTAATCCTCTTATACTCATCAAGATTTTCATTCAAGTTCTTTGCAAAATCCATTTTGAACGTGAAGAACCTTTCTTTAAGGTACATCTTCTTGGGTAGGGTCTATGATTCATACAACACATTTTACTTGTACCAAATTTTGTAGGATGTCTCTTCTTCTATTACTTGCCTCAATACACTGTCAATTAGATTTAAAATGATTGTTCCATAGGCTACTAACTCGATGTTCTCTATTTCTTCGATTGTCATGGTGGCAGGAAGTTTTGACGGGTCGAGAATAACCTTGGATTCCTTTTGTTGCCCCAAGATCACCTTGATCTTAGCTTTCCACAATCCAAAGTTAGTCTTTCCATCGAATTTATCGATTTCATATCTTGTTGGCGCCGTTCTTGATTTTCAAGAACTTAGTTCTTATATTTGGGGTAGCTCTAATACCACTATTACAAATTTGATTATGCAGATGGCACTTTGAGATGGCAGCACATGGAGATGAATGATAAAGCCACGATTATGCCTTCTACTTTCATGCAATGAAGGAGATGCCCTAGCAAAACCAAATTCCCTAATTCAAAATAAATCTAAGAAGGCGATAGAGAGAAGAAGTCTGGAGCAATCTTGTTGAGACGAGCTGATGAAGAAATTACGGTAAGATGAAAAAGATGAAGATGATGATGAATAAGAAGACACGAGAATTATGTGGTTCAGCTTAAAGAAGCCTATATCCACTACAAAGGAAGGGAGCTTGTATTGTTTTATTAATCAAAACTGAGAGAATTTACAGAAATCGGATAAGTACTCAACTCACTCTCTTACTCTATTTTTATAGCTCTCAAAACAAGATTTAACTAATTACAACTTCTCTATAATAGAAAAAGAAAGAAAATAAAACAGGTTACAACAAGTAGTTGTTGGAGCTTCAAGCTTCAAGACCTAACAGTAACAACTGTTTTCAATAGCTCTGACGAGGCCAAAACCACTAGCACAGATGCCCAGATCCGCGCTATTTTCTCCTATCCAGATTCACACAGCTCAACCCTACTCCATCCATGTAGCACCACAACTTTTCTCTGCTCAGTCCCTTGTGCCCAGATCTCAAATTCGTGCCCTCGATCATGAGACTTATGAGATCTGCTTGCCCTCCATCATAAGCCTCAAACGAGGAAGAAGAATGAAGCCACATTTAGATTTTATACGCCCATTGGTTCAATCCAATTAGTTTAATCAACTTTGGTTCAGTTTGGTTCAGATGGTTGGTTTAGTTTCAATTTTTTACTAGATTTAGTATAGGTCATTCAAACTAGTTCAGTTCAATCAACTTGGTTTGGTTTAGTTTAGTTTAGTCATACCAGTTTTGTTCAGTTTAGTGTATTTGCTTAATTAATTTTGTTGTTTAGGTTCATAAGTTTCAGCATAGTTTTTTTTTTTTTTTTGGTTTATGAGTCTCTGTTTTCAAATCTGTATCTCTGTTTCGTTTTCAAATCGGTCATTCGTGGGTTTTATTTTCTGATCTTTACATAGATCTCTGTTTTCAGCTCTGACATTCGGGGTTCTGTTTTAGATCATTATGTAGGTCTCTTTTTTCCACCCAGAAATTCATGAGTTCCTATTTCTAGCCCAGAAGTTCTTTATTTTTTTTAGTTTTTCGTGGGTTTCTTTTTCCCACCTAGAACTATCGTGATTTGATTCAGAAGTTTGCTTCAGTTACTGTCATCCAATCGCTTCAGTTCGTTATCCACAAATTCAAGTTATGTTCTCTACCACCTTGAGTTTGCGAGAGGATGTTGCCCTATTTATACCTTAATTTATGTCTTCTACATATATTTAGGCTATAGGATAAAAAATTAGTTAATCAACCTTTTATATAAATTCCTTATGTAAATCGAAAATCAATTGCAAAAAATATTCAATCTAATATATCGCACAACCACCACGACAAAAATATTTCTTTTCGTCCCATCGCCAGTTGGCATCTCTATTCTTTATTTCATACCTACTGAATTTCTTTTGATGAAAGCTGATTTGGTGTTTTAAATATATTTGATTTAGGAACTATATACTTCCATTTTAAATTTTGACCGGTGTACATTTATCATGCTTAGTGCTTCAATGTGTATTATGCATCACGATTTCCTCAGCAAAAACGAGTTGGAAAAAAAAAACCAATTTTAATCAAATCCAACTAACCTGAACCGAATCAAGATGATTTGATTAAAAAACTTAAATCAAGCAGACTCAATTTCGGAAACCATTTATTCGATTCGGTTCTTGGTTTTGCTCAAAATTGGATTAAACCAAACCATACACACTCCTAATAGATATAAGAACTAAAATTGAATAAACCATCAGCCATATTTAAAATTCTATTAATTATATTTCTTTCACATTTTACATCTGGATATCAAGCATCTAACCTCTCTCATTTCAAATCCAACATAGTGTATAGTTCATTTACGCGTGTCTTAATGTTATTCTAGAGTCACATGATGTGTGATTAAGATGTTTCATGACACATAAAATATATCAAATTAAACATGTGGTTTTCATATCAACATGCCGAACGATTTGTTATAAAACACCAGAGAAAAGAAGAAAAAGTAGTGGTGGAAGATGACCATTCTCAATACTGCTAAGATATCAACACGCAACCGCTGGCAATAGGAGACAGAGATAAAGAAAGTGAGCGGCTCTCACTTTTTTGGCCGCCCCACTAAAGCACTAGCAAAGCATCGTACCCATAATATCACATGGAGACGCAGCGACTATCACATTCTTCAAAAACCACACTGAAGACTCAGTCCACTTCAACATTTCTTAATTATCATTCATCATGCATCTTCATGCAAATAATAAGTTTTGTCTAAATTTGTGTCTATTCTATTCTCAAAGTTTACAATAGTATAGAAATTTCAATTTTGAATCTAATATATCATTAATCTATTCAACATTTTTAAAAATTTACACATCTACTATACAATTAAAATTTAGGATTCTATTACAGTATAAAATCAATTTCAACCGAAAAATATCGGTCAGTTTTCAAACTTTTGAATATGTCATTAACTAGTAATTAGATATAAAATTGATCGTTTGTAAAAACTTATCATATTTAAAGTTTTGAAATTTATTATACACAAAATTGAAAGTTTGAAATGTTCCAAACTTAAACTTGTAATTACCATTTAATAGAATAATAATGAGTTTGAAATGTTCCTTTTGGAAAACATTATTAACAAGTAGACGTATTTAATCAATTAATAGTTAGTACATAAGTTCTTTTTTCAAATGAAACTATGGGAGATCTTCATTGATAAAGAAAAGTAACAAATGGAGGTTAGAGGAAAGCCTTCTAATTAAAGGTGTGATTAGGGTAAGAACTATCCTAAAGCTATAATAATCACCTCTTACTGCGATAAATACTATTTTATATTCACCAATTAACTACAGTCAACACTATTTCAAAACCCTCATTTGCCAAGTATTTATTATTTTTTTACAGTTTTTACTATTTTACATTCATCATATTTTATTCTTTGCTACAATGTTTATTATTTCATTCTCAAATTAAAATAGTTTATACTTCAAATACATACTATTATAACCCAAGCTAAAATAATCTAGACCCCAAACACAAACTATTATAACCCAACGATAATAACCTATGATTATAATAATCAACTTCATACCTCAAATGCCCTCTAAGTATAGAGTTGGGAAGCAGGAGTAGAGAAGTAGAAGTTTGTGAACTCCACTCCTTGTTTGGTCCAAGGAGTTAGCGGGTTCTACTACTAAAAACAATCAATTTTATATCTTTATCAACTTTTTACTGTGGTTGTAGGAGTTCACAATTCTCTAGATTTCATAAATCCTTATTCCTCACTATTCCACTCCCCAAACACTCACTAAATAGTTTAGTTGTAGTACATCAAGATGTAACATGAGGAATGATGTCCTCCTATGACAGCATGATCTTTTTTGATACTTTGAAGATACCATTGTTTCGCTCAAGTCAAATAAACCACAACCCACAACCATGCCTCAATTAAATTGCCCCATTGTACATGATTAGTTCTCTTTGGTAAGAGAGAAAGGGAAAAGGCCAATAGATCACCCAATCAACTAATAAAATTAATGGAAAAATTATTAGTACAAGTTAGTAGTTGTCACTTTAAAGAAAGGGAAAAAAATTGATAGAAAAACTATTGATGATGTTTGTAAGTAATCATTTTAATAAAATCAGAGTGAGAAACTTTTGAAAAAAAAATCATTTTTAAGTGAAATATTTTATTTTATAACTATTTAAAGAAAACTAATCAAATGTTTCAACTTCCCAATTGTTTTTTTATTTGATTTTTAAATTGTTCATATTTCTTTCTATTGTGAAAAAAAAAAAATGAAAAGGTAGTTTCTTCTTTGGAGAAATATTAAAAACTATTTTTAACCAATTAAAAGCTCTCTCTAAAATTTAAACCAAACACTACTTAATTAGCTTAAAAACAAAACACTTTTAACTTTTCACAAATACATTAAAAGTCCAACAACTATAATTAACAAAACATTTCACATGTAAAATCCTCATATGAAACAACATCACTAAGTGGAGGCCATGATTTGGCTATGAATTATGATAAAGAGAAGGTATAAAATACCCTAAATCAAAACCGTACAATATTCGAAAAACTAATGGAATAAAAAAAATTAAACATATTTCAAATCTAATATAATACAAATAAAATACCAGTCTTTTTGTTTTAGTACAAGGGATCAGGTAGGGAAATTCAACCCTCTAACCTCAAGAGAGGTAGTATATATTGATATTCACTTTGACAAATATTATAGAGTTAGCAATTTGTTGAAGTTGGACCCAAGCAAGATCTGAAAGCTCACAGGTGGACCCAAACGGCCATTGAGAGGTGACGTAGAGAAACGCACGTCCCAAAAGGAAAAGGTCAAAACCTCGAGTTCCAAATCGATCAACAGAGCTGATGAATATACACTAATTGGAAAGTAACAGAGTTGTGCTCGGCCTAGTACTTTGCAATCTCGAACATTGCAACTAAATCCATTTTCACACACGTTATACATAACGTTATAACAAACTAAATAATAAGATGTCTAACAAAGTAAATAATAAAAGCAAATGAACATGAAGAACGTTAACCCAAGTGTGGTGCAAAGTCACCTACATATGGGGTAATGTGTCTAGTGAAAGAAACTTCACTAATGAAAAGTTCAACAATTATGATACATTACTTATCTGTAAGAATATCTCTACAGTGAATTACGAATAACCAATACCTTAGTTTCTACTTAGACACCCCCTACGTTTGAGATCTCCTCACTTCGACAAATACTCTGCATTTGACAAAGTTTGAGATCTCCTAAAACTAGCTTACTTAGGTCCCCCTAAGTATGATATGACATCCCAAATTTTTTTTTTTTTTTTGTAATTTAATTTCAATTATTGTGTAATATCTGAGAATAATTTTGGATTTTTAAGGTTAAATTGAATTATTGTAAAAGAATAATTCAATTTTAAATTTTTTGTTTCAATGAAGGATTTTGGAGTTTAAGTTTTAAATTAAGGAGAATTTGAGATTTGACTTCAATTCTAATTTAATTTAGAAAATTAAATTAAAATTAGAAAATTTAGAATCTGTTTTTAAGTAGAGAAAGAAATTGGAATATTTTATTTGGTTAAGGATTAGAGATTTTAAGAGATTTGGATTCCTAAAAAATTTAAATTGGATTTGGAATTTAAATAGGAAACATATATATATATATATATATATATATATATATCTATAAAGGCAAAGAGTTAGGATTTTGAAAAAATAGAGAAGGAAAAGGAAGGGATTTTGAAGTTATATATATATATATATATATATATATATATATATATATATATATATATATATAATATTAGTTAAGGTAAAAAAGAAGAAAAAGAAAAATAAAAGAAAGAGAAATAAAAATCTCTCTATCTCTATCTCCGTTTCACAAGTGACTAGGGGTGTACATGGGCCGGATTGGGCCGAGTTGGAGGAGTTTTGTGAACTAACCCGAAAATTCGGATTGGCTAATAATGAACCCTATTGGTTCATTTTTCAAGGGTCAATCCAACTCAACTCAATCGTGGGTCAATAAACTTTCATATTTATAGAAGTGAACTAATTTTAAATATATTACAACAATTATTAAAAGTTCAATAATCAAACAACATGTAATCTATGCAAAATTTTAGCATTTACATTAAAATACAACCACCATAAATTCAATATAAACTTCAAAAGAAACTAACTCAAATAATTCAAATCTTTAAGTTCAAAGTTCATATTCAAAATATTCATAGTCTACATTCAAAATCATTCAAAATAGAAATTAAAAAAGTCTAAGTTTAATAATAATTATTAGCCTATTACATAAAATTCAAAGTTCAATAATAATCATTCAAAAGCATCATGAGGCATGAAGAATGACTTGGGTGAGTTTTCTTCTTCATCTTTGGTCTTTTCACTTCTCAATGCCTAGAAAAATTACAAATATATTAAACCAAGAGGATCATTTATAAGTAATAATAATATTTGATCTTATGGTAGTAAAACATACCATTAAAATCATCATTGTACTCCAAATCCAATTCCTTATTTCAAAATAACAAATGATGATGGGCTCTCTACAAAACAAATCTTGCAAAATGAAATATATTAATTATTTGAGCACAATACATGTTAGATATGTAAATAAATAGGTTAGATATGTACAATAAAAAATTCATTTAATTACCTGACTCAATATTTTCACAAGCCTCTAACTCTTTAAGTTGTGGATGGAGATAGTCACCACAAATCCAATTTTGTGTATATATCAAGACCTCCATTGTTTTAGATATCAGAACTGCCAAAACATCTCGAAATTTTTTTTATAAAATGGGATATTTGTAGCCATTCATTTTCTACCAGTACAATATCTCAAAATCATCTTTATCATCTATATCCTTGTCAGACAAATAAGAAGTCAAATTATTCTCCACTTCCAATGAACTTTCTTGTTCTCTTGATCTCTTAAAAGTTATCCACGGATCATCTATTTCTTCGTCCACACCATAATCATCTTCATTTATAGTGACAGTCTTTGATTGTTGAGAATCATTGGTACTATGACTACCAAGAGGCGAAGTATTATGTGATTTGTAAAAGTCATATAGACGATACAAATATAATTTCACACTCTCAACCATATCCTTAACCATATCACTATCATAAACATTGGAAAGACAATAATTTAAGTACTTTAACTTATACCAAGGATAAATCACCACAGCCACAAACATCAACTTATTCATTTTTACCAGAGGTGCTGACCTCCTTCAAGATTTTACCAGAGGTGCTGACCTCCTTCAAGATTTTACCAGAGGTTTCATGTTTCATTCGGGATTCACCAGAGGTTCGAATTTCCTTCGAGATTCACTAAAGGTGGTGATCTCCTCGAGACTTTACCAGAGGTTTGTGTTTCTTCGAGATTCACCAGAATTTTGTGGGTACACCTAATCTATGGTAGAGTGAGTTCAACTATCCATTTATTAGCCACCCTATGGAAAGTAGAGGTTTATGTGCGTCCCACTAGAAACTAGCATCTAGAGGACATAGATGCTTAGCCTAACCCCAGTAGTGGGGTTACTTACTGAGTATTTTATACCAATTCTTTCTCATATTTATCTTTCAGGTAAGGGTAAGAGCATCCCAGCGAATGACAAGCGAAATCAGTGACCGAGCTACTCAAACTAGTCATATGCTTCCACTCATGTTTTTAGGATTTCTTAGTCTAGATGTTTGAACTTGAAGTTTTAGTATTTTGTGCTTCTAAACTTTTTATGAGAATTTTCTAGTTTTGTTTTACGATTTTAAGGCTACCCTATTAAATGAATTTCAGTTATTTACTATTAATAAATTAATTTATTCCATAGTATTTAGTTGGTCTTATCAAATCATAAAAAAATGTCAATTTAAATTGTGTGCATGCATGTAGTAACAGCCTAGTTTAAGTCATAGGGAGCCGGGTCGTTATAGTTGGTATCAGAGCCCATGTTTTTGGTTCTAAAGACTGACTTACCATGTAAGTCTATATAGTTCCTGTGGCCTAGTAACGGATTCTTCGTCATTGTCAGGTATGTCTTACAAGTAAAAGTTTTCAGTATGTATTGCATGAGAATAGTTTGATTTAATGCCTTAGTAGACATGTTTTCTTGATAAGGGATCTAGTGAAAGCTGATCTTTGGGTACATGTCAGGTCATGGCACCTAAACTAAGGGTAAAAAGGAAGGTCAATGGACGGGTTCAGTACCGCTAAGTGCAAGATCCACAAGACTAATACCCTTCCACATCATGAGCGAAGAAGGATGGAGCCGGTGGAAGTCAGAACATTATGATAGCTCCGAGTCCACCTAGGGCTCAACTTGATGAGGAGGCAATCGCATCACGAATTGGGGTAGTTGTTACATCATCCCTGATGGGGAAGATATAAGATCCGCAACGCAGTGGCAACGCAAACAGCTCAAAATCAAACCCAGTAGGAGCCGACCCAGCCATAAAATCAAAACATGCAGAACCTGTTCTTAAAAGCTAAACGCTTGAGGGATTTCAGGAAGTATAGGCCCTCGTACGTTTGATGGGTCCTGACGAACCCTACAAAGGCAGAGATATGGATATCGTCATTGAGACAATCTTCTGCTATATGAAATTCCTGGAGGATCGCAAGCTTTAGTGTGCAATATTTATGTTGACTGATGATGCTGAGATTTGGTGGCAATCGGTCGAGAATTTTGTTGACACTAGAAAAGTGTCAGTTAATTAGAACCAGTTTAAGGAACAGTTCTACGAGCAGTACTTTTCTGTCGACATGAGGTATAATAAGTAGACAGAGTTCATGAATCTGAAGCAAGGGGTCTTGCCTGTGGTAGAGTATGAACGAGAATTCACCAAGGTATCTTGTTTTACTCCCAAGTTGGCGGTCACAAAGGAGGATAAGATAGAGAGATTTATTCGAGGTCTGAAGGATGAGTTAAGGGGTCACGTACTGGCCCGTGAGCTCACCAGTTATGCAACAGCGTTGCGTATAGCAACCAGAATAGATTCCACTACAGAAAGGAGAAACATGAGATTATAGGGAACATGATCCTCTTCAGGTCAAAAGAGAGGCATATCAGAGGCCTCCAAATCCTCAACAAAAGAGTCACAACACAGACAAAACTCCATGACAATGGAGGCAACAAGGCTCCCAACATGTAATTGTTAAAGAGGATAAGTCTGTCTGTTCGACATGTGGAAGGCATCATTGGGAATGATGCCTGGCAGGCAGTGGAGTTTTTTTTTTTTGTGGCTAGAAAGGGCACATGTCGGAGAAGTGCCCAAAAAGGAATGCATCTGATAATAGGGCCAGCCTGCAAGCTCGAATCAGGATTGTTCAAGCCATCAGTAGTAGTAGAGTATAATGTATTCCATCACTCGGCAGGAGGCCAAGAAGTCTGGCACCGTAGTGACAAGGGTACGCTCCCAATATTGGGTTACTATGCATTGGTTTTGTTTGACTCCGATTCATCTCACTCATTCATATCATCAACATTTGTAAAGCATGCCATGTTAGAATTAGAACTCTTACAGTATGTTCTATCAGTTTCTACTCTGTCAAGATAAATCATGTTAGCTACTGAAAAGATAAAGGAATGTTGAGTAGAAAAAGAAAATCATACATTAAATGTGAACTTGTTAGTTCTAAACATGCATGATTTCAATGTGACATTAACCATGGATTGGTTGGTTGCTAATTATACCAGTATAGACTGCTCCAGCAAGGAGGTAATTTTTAACCCTCCTACGAAAGCCAGCTTTAAGTTTAAAGGGGCTAGAACCATGGTCTTGCCCAAAATAATCTCAGCTATGAAATCCAATAAGTTGCTTAACCAAGGTACCTGGAGTATCTTGGCTAATGTTGTTAACACTAAAGAGGCTGAGGTCTCCTTGACTTTAGAGCCAATAGTGAGAGACTACCCAGATGTTTTTCAAGAGGATTTCCCAGGTTTACCCCCACATAGAGAGATAGATTTTGCTATCGAGTTGGAGCCAGGCACACCTCCTATCTCGAAAGCTCCATAAGGCTGGATCCAACAAAATTGAAAGAGCTTAAGATTCAATTGCAAGAGTTGTTGGATAAGGGTTTCATATGCCCTAGTGTATCATCGTGGGGTGTACTAGTACTTTTTGTGAAAAAGAAAGATGGATCGTTGCGTCTCTGCGTAGATTATAGGGAGTTGATCAAGGTGACTATAAAAAATAAGTATCCACTTCCAAGGATTGATTACTTGTTCGACCAGTTGCAGGGAGCTACGGTATTCTCCAAGATTGATCTTCGGTCAGGTTACCATCAGTTGAGGAAAAAGGATAGAAATATACCCAAGACGACTTTCGTTTGAGGTATGGGCATTATGAGTTCATTGTAATGTCGTTCGGTTTGACGAATGCTCTTGCAGTATTTTTGGACCTAATGAATAGGGTCTTCAAGGAATTCCTTGAAAGTTTTGTGATTGTTTTCATAGATGATATCTTGGTTTACTCTAAGACAGAGGCAAAATACGAGGAGCATTTACAAAAAGTTTGGGAGATTTTGAGGACAAATAAGTTATATGCTAAGTTCTCTAAATGGGAGTTTTGGTTTAAGAAAGTGTCCTTGCTAGGACATGTGGTGTCAAAAGAAGAAGTATCTGTTGACCCTGCAAAGATTAAGGCAGTTACAAGTTGGCCTCGTCGAACCACAGTCAGTGAGATGCACAGTTTTCTAGGGTTAGCAAGCTACTACCGGCGATTTATGAAGGATTTTTCTCGGATAGCCACTGCTTTGACTCGATTGACTAGGAAAGAAGTTTCCTTTGCATGGAATAAGGCTTGTGAGGACAACTTCCAGGATCTCAAATAGAAATTGATTACTACTTCAGTTCTTATTGTACCGGATGGAACGGATGGTTTCGTTATTTACAGTGACGCCTCCTAGAAAGGGTTGGGGTGCGTGTTGATGCAGCCGGGTAAGATAGTTGCTTATGCCTCTCATCAGTTAAAGAACCATGAATAAAACTATCCTATGCATGATTTGAAATTGGCAGCAATGGTTTTTTCCTTAAAGATCTGGAGGCATTATTTGTATGGAGAGAAGATACAAATTTTCACCAACCATAAGAGTTTAAAATATTTCTTCACTCAGAAGGAGTTAAACATGAGATAACGCAAGTGATTAAAGTTGGTGAAGGATTATGATCGTGAGATTCTGCACCACCCAGGAAAGGCAAATGTAGTGGCAGATGCTCTAAGTACGAATGTAGCTCATTCAGCATCCCTTATTACTAGACAGACTCATTTATGCAAGGACATTGAACGGGCTGAGATTGTAGTAGTAGTGGGGGAGGTTACTACACAGTTGGTAGAGTTGTCGGTGCAACCAAGTTTGAGATAGAGAATATTGATGCTCAACAGAGTTATCCTTATCTGGTTGAGAAAGTTCGCAACGTGGAGTCATGGAAGGGTGGTGAGTTCTCTGTATCTGTAGATAATGGTCTTCACTATCAGGGACGTTTATACGCACCAGTGGACAGCGACCTTACAAACGATTTGTTGTTGAAAGCTCATAGTTTCCCATTTTTGATACATCCTGGTAGTACCAAGATGTAGCAGGATTTGAAGCATTGTTACTCGTGCAATGACATGAAAAGAGAGATAGTAGAGTTTGTCAATAAATTCTTAGTGTGTAAGCAAGTGAAAGTCTCGAGGCAGAAGCCAGCAAGCTTATTGTAGCCCTTAAGCATACCAGAGTGAAAGTGGGAGCATGTGTCTATGGACTTCATAGTGGGGTTACCCCGAACAATAAAGAGCTTTACTATAATTTGGATTGTAGTAGACAGGCTCACTAAGCTAGCGCACTTCATTATAGGGAAGTTTACTTTTTCAGTGAGTAAGTAGGTGCATACATGAAAGAAGTCATGATGTTATATTGAGTACCTGTGTCCATTGTTTCAGACAGAGACCTTCGTTTTACATCTAACTTTTCAAAAAGTCTTCAAACAGCGTTGGATACTCGAGGTTTTCACCTATAGACTGATGGTCCAATATGCAAAGAGTTACAAGGACACTTTCTTAACTCGATTGACTAGACTGAGAGTACAGCTTGTGCGTTAGATTTTTCAGGGAGTTGGGACTCTCACCTGCATTTGATGGAGTTTGCATATAATAACAGTTATCAGGCTACCATTGGCATGTTGCCATTCGAGGCCCAATATGCAAAGAGTTACAAGTCTCATGTATGTTGAGATAAGGTTGGTGAGAGAAAGTTGTTAGGACCTAAGCTGGTACAGACCACGAATTATGCAATACACAAGATTAGAGCACGCATGCAAACAGCTAAGAGCAGGTAAAAAAGTTACGTTGATGTTAGGCATAAAGATCTAGAGTTTGAAACTGGCAACAAAGAGATCCATATAAATATGCTATGACTACATCCATAAGATGCATGTCCAGATTTTTCATACACAGCTAGACCAATTAAATATCTTACTGTAATTGCATCTATAACTAGAGAATATGTCTCCTCATAATCCATACCAGGTCTTTGTGAAAAAACCTTGTACAGCTAGTCTTGCTTTATATCTTGTAACCTCATAATTTTCATTTCTTTTTCTCACAAATACCCATTTGTATCCCATAGGTTTGAAACCTTCTGGTTTTCGGACTACGTCGATATTCTTCAACAAATTTTTGTTCAAGATCCTCATTTTTAGATATAATATTAATAGCAACATTGATAGTTTCTTTTTGAACTTCTTATTTCTCCCTTTAATGTTGGAAATTTATCTCATTAAAATGACAATCAGTAAATCGTGCAGTAAATACATCACCCATCAGGGGTTCAAGATATTTAATAATTGATGGGGAATGATATCCAACATATATTCCTAACCTTCTTTGAGGACCCATCTTACTACGTTGTGGTGGAGCAATTGGAACATATACTGCACATCCAAAAATTCTCATATGGAAAATAGTATGTCCTCATAAAATTGTAGAAGCTTAGCTCTCATAAGTAATGGTTTTGCAATTAATTGTAAACGTTTTATGAATGATTATGCTAAACCATTTTATGTATGAACATGAGCTACATGATGTTCAACAGTTATCCCAATTGACATACAATAATTATCAAAAGCTTGGGATGTAAATTCACCAATATTATCAAGATAAATGGTTTTAATTGTATAATCAGAAAAGTGTGCTCTTCACTTAATTATGTGAGCAAGTAATCTTGCAAATGCAAGATTGCGACCTGATAATAAGCATAAGTGTGACCATCTGCTGGATGTGTCCATTAATACCATAAAATATCTAAATGGTTCACTTAGTGGGTTAATAGGTTCATATATATCACCATGAATTTGTTCTAAAAATACAGGTGATTCAGTCCCAACTTTAACTGGTGATGGTCTAATGATTAATTTTCCTTGAGAGCAAGCATCACATGATAATTCATTAGATTGAAGAATCTTCTGGCTCTTTAATCGATGTCCACTTGAATTCTCTATAATTATTTTCATCATTATAGACCCTAGAAGATAAAGCAGGCAACTCTTCCAGTATAAGTTTTTCATATGAGACAGAAGATATGATATAAAGATACTCCATATTATTCTTTCTATCAGTCTTAATATGATAACCATTGTAACATATATATTTAAAACTAAGTAGAATTCTCTTTGACTGAATAGAGAATTTGTAAATTTTAATCCTCTAGGAAAACTAATATTTGTTTTTCCAAGCTCTTCAATTAGGTTTGCAGAACCTGATATAATATTGATTTTTTCTCCCAGCATTGTCAGTTTGAAAAAATATTTTCTACTTGTATGTATTGTATGTGTAGTTGCACTGTATGCCGACATAGATTTTCTTTACTCATTTTTTAGTCACCCAACAAAATGATCTAGATTTTTTCATTAAAAATAAAATAATTACAATAAGAAAAACAACATTTGGAATAGACAAAGGTTAACATCTACTATGAGGAGAAAAAAAACATGGAGATGAAAAAACAACATTAAATCTAGATATTTTCAAAGTCAAAGGAAACACTTGATGTTCCACCAATTCTATTGATGTTCTCTTAAGAAGATTCTAAGAAGTCCGCCACATCCAAATTTTTCATATGGGATAGGTAAAATATATCATTATCCTGGTATGCAAAAATTGTCTTCCACATTTTTCTCTTTTTCCTTCAGGGATACTTGATAAACTAAGTGTTTTGACGTACGACAAGTAGTGATAAATCCCCAGTCATTCCACATCGAAAGAGTTTATTTTCAACACTTTTTGAACTCTTATCTTGTGGAGCTTTTTCTTTGTGATCATCATTTTGTGTGGTTCTTTTGAAATTTGAATGATTAGAATGACCACCACGAAAATAATAATATTTCTTCCTCTGCCACGGTCAAGACCTCAACCACGACCACGACTTCGACCATGATTATTATTAAAAATCACAACATTCACTTCATGGAATGGTGTCATCCTGATTGGTCGAGATTCATGATATTTCATTAATAACTCGTTATTTTTCAGCCATGAGAATACATGAAATTAGGTCAGAATATTGTTTAAAACCTTACTCTCGATATTGCTACTAGAGGAACATATTCAAGACATGAAATATAGAAAATTAAGGATTTTGAGGTATAATGCGAAAGTGCATATCGTTTGAGTTTCAAATAATTATAATTACAGAGACACACAGTATGCATTTAGCAGAAATTTTACAGCATGCTTTTGAATTACATAGAAAAGGGAGATTAAGGTTTAGAATTTTACTTACCCTTGAAGAACAAATTAATCTTCACGAACTTCCTTCCAATTGATCACGAACTCTCCAATTGAAACTCGAACAAAACCAAAAATCAATGTGGACACCACCACAAGTGAGCCTTCTGTATTCTCCTTAGGGGTTGAGAATTAATAGAAGTTGTGGCCTCTGTTAATTTTTGGAGAGGGAGGAAGAATTTTGAGAGGGAGAGAATTTTTCTTAGGATGAATTACGATTTTGGAAGAGACTTTCACACAGACCTTCTGTGTTTTTCTTATGTGGAGAAGATAAAGAATAACCAAATCACACAACTCCCACTTCCATAATTGAGTGAGGAGAGAAAATAGGGGGAGGGAGTTATAACTCCCTCCTAAATTAAATTCAAATTTTAATTTAATAAAAGTTTCATATATGTGTATATATGATAACCAACTTATCATATATTATATATTAAACTATATATTTTATCGAATATAATACATGACCAATAGTTTTATATTGTATCAAATAAAATATAATCTATACTTTAAATTCTCTCAACGAATTGTATTTCATATAAATCAAAATTATATTAAATTTAATTGTATGAATCTCATTCATATAATTAGTATTTGAATCATATTCAAATATTTAATTCCTCTCAAAATAAATTTTATATTATAATGTATCAAATACATTATATTAATTATATCACATATAAGTAATTTAAATAAATTATATCATATATAATTAATTTGAAAAATTCAAATTAATACAAAATGAATTCTCAATAATTCCAGTTGAGCTACAGAGGAGACCTTATTGACCTGTAGATTGAAGCTCCTATGGTACATGAATAATTAATTAAACTCTTTTAATTAAATTACTCAACATCCATTAACTACTGGTCACTCCACTAAAGACCAAATTGTACCCTTCGCACTACAGATATATTTTTGTGTCCATTGAATATAACTAGTCAATAGTGCGATGACCCTTTACAAATTACTTGTAAGTACAACTGGGCCAAAAATATCGTTTTGCCTCTATAATTACATCTAACTCCTTAAGTACCACTGATTTCTCTAATAAACAATATGTCATAGTTCAATTATGACCAAACCCCTCTCGAGCCAAGAGAAGGTGTGGCGCCATATTATTCAAGCATCGGAATCAGCCTTTAAGGGAGTAATTTATCTACTTACCCCGCATTAGGGAATGAGTGAATTTTGCCTTGTGTAGCTATATTCCCAACTCCCCAATAAGACAAATCCCCAAAATGGTAGTCATATTGGGTCGACGATCTAGCCACTCTCACTCATGCAAATCAAAGGACTGCCTTCATAAGCAGGAGTTCACAACTCACTCGACATTCAGGTCATATCACCTATGCTCATCCTGGTGAAATGCAAGTCCTTATTATTAACAGCGTTATATAATGAGACTATTCATTTCGTGGCCCGGTCTTATACAAATCCTTTTGTATAGAACACCCCCGCTCACATGTCTCTACATGAAGGATCAGGATCTGATCATTTATAGAACTTTACAACAATTGTAACATCTACAAAACGGGTTGTATTCGTAGTATCACCAAGAAAAGGTACCCAGCCTTATCCATCTACTACAAACTATTTAGGTTATCACTTAAACATGATCCACCTGTATGTCTCTACTATTGAGATTGGTGTCCTAATTCTCTCAGAGTCTCGTAGTTTGTAAACTTTATACACATTGTTATGAATGAAATAAGAGTTATTTTATTTACATTTACTCATATCCAATAAATAAAGATTCGTAGTTATTTTATGTAAACTTAAGCATGTATATGAGATATACAAGTGGATCATGTCTTAAGTAATAACCTAAAAGGTATGTAGTATAAGGATAAAGGAGGGATATCTTATCCTTGTGACACTACGGATCCGGCCCGCTTTGTAGAGGTTTACAAGTGTTGTGAACTACTACAGATGGTCTAATTCTTACCATTCATGTGGACACATAGGAGCGGGGGTGTCCTATACAAAGTGTTTGTATAAGACTGAACCATGAGATGATTCGTCTTTTTATATAACGTCGTTGATACTTCGTTGATACTTGAGACTTCCATCTCACTTAAACGTCCATATGTGACATGACCTTAATCCTGAGTGTTTTGGGAACTCTTGCCTATGAGGGTGGTCATTTGATTAGTATGGATGAGAGTGGACAAATTGGCAACTCAATAAGCCTACCTTTTCGGGGATTTGTCTGATTAGGGAGCTGGGAACTCAGTTACACAAAATGGAATTCACTCCTTGTAAAACCCGAATCTTAATTACGTTAAGTAAGAGTAAGTAATGAGATGTTTCCTGATGAGCTAAATGAAGCCTTGTCTTAGGAAGGATAGGAGATGGAAGCAAGAAGAAATAGGTTCTTGGGTAGCTAAGTGTAAAAGTAGGACAAAACTCGGCTAGGTTAAGGAAGTTCTTGTTTGATGATGGAATGCATAATAAGCATATGAATGAGACCATATCATTTAATGAGGTGTAGTGCTAAAGTAATATTGTGAGTGAAGTTAGCAAAAGGAAATTTAGTAAATCTTAGCCCTTCATCACCAATAGTGGGCCAGATGGCACAAAGATGGTTCATGCTGGATTTTGGGCTGTAATATAAACAACAAGGTCGAATTCCTTGGATCGGTTTGGAAAAATTACTTAGGCTATTTTTGTAATTTCAGTGGCATTCAAAAGCTCTATGAGTCTATTTTTTGTGACTGAGATGCTGGAAGGAAAAATCACCAGAATAAGGTCGAAGAGGCAAAATGAAGACAAAGGGTTTGTTTCTCAGGTGAATCTAGGCCATCAGTGAAGAATTAAAGCTCCAGGACGAATTACGAAGCGTTTTGAGCTAAAAATTCGAATTAATATTATTAACTCAGTTACAAACAACTTTGTAGAATAAAAATTTTTAAGATGAGGACTGGAAATCGAGTTATATAATTTTGAAGTTTGAACTGGAAATTATTGAACAAGCAGGCAGCTGCTTGAATTGGGGCCAATGATGAAGTTTTGAATCTCCAGATTAAACGACGGGGAATTGTGAATTGAAATTTTAAAGTAATGTTGCTAACTCAATTATAAACATGTTTGTAGAAGAAAGTTTCTTCAAAAGAGGGCTGAATTTTGAGTTATGAATTTTTGAAATTGCAATAGAGGATCTGTGCATAAGTAGACAACTACTTGGGAAGAACGAGCAAACGGCTCATATGGAGAAAGAAGATCTCGCTTATGAAGGCAATCTCGCTAATTTTGTGTTGAGGATCTCGCTCTAGGATGGAATCTCTCTAGAAATTGAGCTGAATCTCACAAGAAATTGGGCTGAACCTCATTGGTATCGCTGGTAAGGTGAGTATCGCTAGTATCGCTGGTATTGCTGGTAAGGGAGTATCGCTAGGAAAAACTTGATCTCGCTCATGAGGAGAATCTCACTAGTAAAGTTGTCTCTGATGATGAAATTTTCATTAGTAAATGAACTATTTGAGGTATTTTGCTAAGAATTCTATGTAGTTTAACTGGGAATTATGTTCTTTCAGTCCAAGAAGAGC
>NW_028326395.1:0-19000 GCF_027475165.1 Benincasa hispida
TTATTTTTATTTTTTTAGAAAACAAATATTGAACTAAATTTAGTTTTGATAATTCGGAGAAAATAACTTTGATTCTTCTGATTTATAATTAAAAATAGTTCATTCATAAATAATGAAGATTATGTATGAAAATTTTATCCAATTATATGGACTATTTATGAGATTTTATAAAATAATATGAATTAAAATCTAAATTTTAAAATTATTGAGGTTAACTTTTATATATTTTCTTAAATTATAAGGAGTAAATTCGTAAATAAATCTTAATTGATTATATTTATTGTTGTTGCTAATATGTGTAAGAGTAATTTCCTTAAATTATGATTTCTATATTAATGGCAACCGACAATGGACTTTTCTTTCGGCTTTTAGAGTTGATGTGAAAAGTTTTTTTTTTTTCTTCTTTTTTTAATGTACAATTTCAAGTCAAACATGAATAGTAATTTTACACACTACTTTTAAGTGCTTTTTTAAATGGTACTTCTAAATAAAATTATTAATACTTTGATTTTTTTTACTTAACTATACTGACGACCTTCAATTTGATCTAAAGTAGTTTAACATTCTCAAATTTGCTTTTCATATAGCACTATACTAATAATTGGCAATTGATCTTTTCAATCATAATAATACTAATAATTTTCAATTAAGTTGCTTAAAAGAACAATAATAGTTCTCATTTAAATTCTATTCTAAAAACTAGTTGAATAGATTATATACATATACATACATATATATATATATATATATATATATATGTTAAAATTGTATATCCAATTGACATGCAACGTATATATACCAATAAAATAGTAATTTAATGACATGACAATTTTTTGAACCAATAATTATATCAATTTAAACTATGAACTTTTGTGCATTTACATTTTCCACAAGATTTCGTTCAACCAAAAATCGTGTGAAACTTATAATTTGAGTCAATTACATTTTTAAGTTTCTTAAACCAATCAATTTAGACCATCTAGTATATGATTACTTTTTAAAATCATCTATACATTAATTCTCAAACGTGTAGATTTATTCAAATGTTGATTTTACAAAATGGATGATTAGAGCAGTAAATGTATGGACGATTTCAAAATGATCAAATTTTGTATAGGAGTTTTAAATTAGATTATTTATGATAGTTTATGAGTTTAATGGATACAATTATAAGTTTTACACGAGGTTTCTTCGAAGAGAACGAAATAGATAATGTAAATTAAAATCAATATAATTATTAATTTAGTGTTTAAATTTATTTAGTAATACTTTTAAATATAGTTAGTATAATTAGGACCACTGAAAAATAGAATTAAATGCAGCAGGTGACCTCCTCCCATAATGTTTGATAAAAAATATATATATATATAAAAGAAAAATTGAATGGAAGGGCAGGATATTTGATACTTTGTGCACGTGAAATCCACGAAATTATTATTATTTTTCTGAAAATTATTATTATTATTATTATTATTTGGAAAATAAACCCATGTATTTTGATCCACCGACACTCATCCATTTCATATCATATGCCAGACTTTCCAACCTTTCATTTTTCCTTTACCTAATTACATTTTTTTAAAAGTAATTCTTTTATCTTCCATTTTAAATTTAATCTTTTTTTAATACAACATATAATGGGGATTTAAATTTTCAGCTGCTAAATAACTAATATGTGCTAGTTATCGTTGAATTACATTTAATTTTTATCTATCAATTTTTATTTCTTAGAAAAAGTAAATTTTAATTAGCTTTTTTAGGTTAGATTACAAACCGCCCTTATTTATTATTATTAATTTTTTTTTAATCCACGATGTAAACAAAATTTTTAATCAGACACAAAAGAAATGTTAAATTTGAATGACACTGATGTCGAGTCAAATCTAGTTGCAACTATACTCACAAATTTTTAGTTTTAAAAAACTAACCATCATGGGAATGATATGTTCGTAACAATCCATTTTTTTCCAAAGGTTATGCGTCATAGGAATGTTGTAATTAATAATTTTCCATCTTACTATCTTGATCTTGGACACGAATCAGACTCCCACCTTACTCTCCAAAAGCTTACAAGCTTTCTTTTTGACAATTGAGAAACCAAAAGAGAACTAATTAAACGTTTTCCTAAATGATATGCGCTTTTCACATAAAATTTTTCTTTATTAAGAATATTCTCCGCATCATGATGAAGAAACACCTCTTTGACTAGATCAATATTCCAAACACCTTTAAGAAAAATCAAATCAAATCACACGTTTTTGCACAAATTATCTTTTATCACACACGACTAAATGAAAATTTGAGAACGGAATAATATAACTAAATAGCCTACCAAACAACTAGATTTAGGGCTCGTTTTGATTGGTTTGTGAAAAAAAATATATATTTTTAAAAAACTCACTTTTATTTAAATATTTTGGATAAAAACTAATTAAAATATACTTGAAAATCTATTTTGAGTGGTCGCTAAACGTTTCAATTTCTTTTAAAATATATATTTTTTAAATTAAACACTTGAAAATGTATTCCAATTATCTCATTGTAAATTGTGAGAGGTAATTTCACTTTTTATATATATAAGTAAAATTCAAATGCAAATATTTGTCCCATCATATTGGATGGAATCAAGGTTTGAGGGCATCATGTGATATCAAATTAAACTATCAATATGAGTATTCCAGTCACCCTAGCTAGTTTTAAATATAATCATAGTGCCAAATATCAGAATTTATCCAATTTAGAATATTTTAGCATATCACATAATAAAAATATACATAATACAGTGAGGATTTCAACTTTAGTTTATTAATGGTTTAAGTTACACTGAAATAGTTAATGTTGCAGCTTATAACTAAGAAATCTCATTGAAAATGTTGATTTAAATATTTAACATTTAACGTCCATTCAAATTCTTTTTTCCCAAAAAAAAAAAAAAAAAAAAAAACTGAATTTCCAGTTTTTTTTGTTTAAATTCCTTGGTTTAATCACTATACCCTATTTGAAAATCATTTTGTTATTTGTTTTTAGAAATTAAGAAATAATAAATTTGAAAGGGGAGTAGTGTTTATAGATTTAATTTTTTTTAAAAAAAAACTAAAAATCAAATGATTATCAAATAAAGTGTCTGAAACATTCGTGGACTTTAAAATATATTTAATAGATCCATAAATTTTGAATTTATGTTTAACAAATTATTAAACTCTAAAAAAAAAAATGTATAATAGATTCTCAAATTCATATTCAATAGATCAATGATTTAAAAAACGTCAAATAAATTAAAAAAAATTAGAAATCAATTTACTACAAAATGAAAAAAAAAATTAAAAATTTATAAAAAGAGAAATTATTTCAAATGCTAAAACTGTTGTAAAATATTTATCAAATATAGAAAAATTTTAAAACTATTAATGATAGACGCTGATAGACACGGATAGAAGTTCATCCGTGTCTTTCATTGATAGTTCTAAAATTTTATTATCTTGTAAATATTTTCAATAGTGGTAAATATCAACGTTTATATTTTGTAAATATATTTGTTCATTTATCTATATTTAAAAACAACCCATATAAAAATATATTTAAAATTTTAAAACGGTAAATATTCATAGAATAAATTAATAATTTTAACAAATAAAATTTTCCCCAAGAACAAGTGATACTATATCTGTACTTCTATAGTGTGGTTCAAGAAAAACTAGGAGAGAGTGATGCACGTGGGCGGCAGCTTGTGATGCACGTGATACAGCGGAGGCATAAAGAAGAAAGGGGCCCACATGGAAGACTCTTGTGTGGAACACGCCACGTGTACAGTATCACGTGATGATTCCTTTAGTGGAAGCCGACGTGCCACCACCGTTACGGAGGCGAGTTGGTTTTGCCGACGTCACGGATTTATTTAACTCCGTAGCACACAAGTCAACCTCCCATATTGTCGCGGTTGTCGTTATGGCATGCCTTTGGCGCCACCAACAATTTAATATTATATTTTCAAAATTTTTCATTTTCTTTTTCATATTTAATGTCTCTTACTTTGTGAATTATTATTATTATTATTTTTAAGAATATCGAAATTTTTAAATATGTGTAAATTATAAACTTTTTTTTTTCAACAATAGATTAAAATCTCGCTTTCTCCTGCGTGTTGTTCTAACTCGTCGAATAATTTGTATGACCAACGAAGACGAGAACCAAACAAAGATCGTTTGAAGTGGTATATGAGCACTCACGTCAAGAAAGCTCCCAATTTTGTATGATAATAGAATGAGGATTCGCATTACTTTCTTTCATCACTCCAACACAAAGATAGAAAGAGTAGAAGCACAAGAAAAAAATATACCTTTTAATTGTAAAATCCTTAAACTGACAATAACTATTGAAATTGGACTCCAAATTGTAAGAAGAGAACTCTCAGACTTATACAATTGTTACAATTTCTGTAATTATGTAAGCTTGAAAGTCCAATTTTAACACTTGTATAAATTTTAAGCTCAACTTTCAACTCAAAATTTGAGGGTTCAATTACAACTACCATAATATTTCTAAGAATAATATTTGTAATTTGTTTTTTTTTTTTTTTTTTTTTTTTTTGATTATAAATAAAGTGACTTAGTTTTATTTACTGAACTATGCTTAGATAACCAAGTAAATTTACACTATAACATTTACTTGATCAAGATTACCTTTATATGGCTTATCAGTAGTGTCTTTTTCTCATTCACTATTATATTTTTGACAAATAAAAGAGATGAGATATTGTTGAGTGAAAATTTAATTTAAAAAAAAAAAGAGAAAATCAACCTTCGGTTGGAGAATCCCACATTGGAGAATTTTGATTTGGAAGTCTCACTCCAATCTTGAGCTTTGAGTTTGGGTCCCAAGGGTACCCATGTTTTGGAGGGAATGGGAAGATAGACCAACGTAGGTTCGATGGACATCTCACACGCGCCGCCGTTCTGTCGGGCGTGGCGTGTGTGATTGATTATAATAAAAGTATTATTATTTTAAAACCCGAAAAAAAAGAAAAGTCCTTCCGTTCGCCCGAGCATTACACGTTCTGAGGCTCTCCGCCTCTTTCGCTCTCTACTGTTCCACGATGAAGGCCTATATAAGGCGTTTACATGAATTATTCATTCACTCCCATTCAAATGTTCTTTTCCTCTCCTAACTCTTCCATTTTCCGTTTTTTGAGCAGTGGGTTAGAAAGGAATGTGGTGTTCTGGTCGGTGACGGTGCATTTTCGACGGGTTTCTTTGGCTGTTTTATTCTGAAGATGACGTAGAAATATTCCACACTTGCTTGCACACTTGGGCAGAGCTGCGAAACGTCTTAAAGAGAGCGAGCTCCGCGACTCAGCCTATAATGAGTTTATGTTTTACAAGTTTTCTTCTTTACTTGACCACCGTGACCGTTTGCTGTTCGTCATTCTGAAGGTCTTTCCGTTTCTAACCGATATAGAATGGGAGTTTTTTTTTTTTTTTTTTAATAGATTTTGAATTTTATTGATAATTTACTCGAGGACTTTTAATTTGTTGGCGATTTTCAATGTTTTTAATATGTGAATAATGTGATTTTGAATGTGTATATAATGTGTTAACGTGTAGTGTATTCAAACTACATATATAGATTAGTTGAAGTACGTCCATAGACCATAATAGTGGATGAAAATTAGATATCAAAATAATACCAATAAATAATCCAAACATTTCTTTAAAAAAAAAAAAATAGGTGCTCGGATATATCAATTATTTGTATATATATATTTTGAAAATTTGGATTTTAAATTAGTTATTCTCTTATGGTGGTTTGTTTTTTTAATAAGGTAGATAAACAATGTATGATGTTTTTAGATAATCACGTTTCTTTTATATAAAATATTTTTTAATATCCGAAAATACTTAGATAACGGTTTGTTTTGTAGTATTCTTCTCAAGAATATGTAAAATTGATATAAAGTTCCAATAATGCTTTTACTATGTTTATTATCTATAATTAATTTAATATAATTTAAATTTATATAAAAATTTATTTGTTATTTTTCTTAACAAAATAATACATGTTAATTTAATATTTTTTAGAATATTAATTTAAATTCAAAATTGAATATGTTTCTTAAGAAAAATAAAACACAATTACAATATCACAGAGAGAGTGAAGTATACAAGATTCATTTTAATTACAAAATGAAAATAAAGAAGAATGATATTTATATAAACATATATAAGAAGCGTTAACAAAGTAAAAATGATGTCGTCAACATGAGTATCAAGAAAACCCATGTTTCAATAGGGTATCAAAAACTCTCGAGATGTTCGTCATCATAAGATATCAAAAAATATTCAGATATTTGAACATTTTACATATCATAAAACAAATGTTATAATTTAGATATATAAATTTCCATAAAACAAATAATCTCTTCTAAAGTCTGGAACTAAAATTATATCTAAATCTTTTAAGAATATAAATTTGAAAATTGTCACAATGAAATTTGAGATTGAACGTCATGACACACGTATATATTTATTAATCAATTATTGTATTAAAAGCTGACATAAATCATAATTAAGAGCAATCGCATCATTTTAATGACGAGATCTTTGCTAATTAAGTGGTTGACAATGGAATTTTCTTCCCCGTCGTTATTCGAAGTGATTAGGGATTATTTTAGAATTTGATTGATATGGAATTTAAAAATAAGAGATTAAGTTAAAATGGAGTTATATTCCAGATTTTTAAATATATTTTTAGTAGTAAATTTAAAAATAGAATTATAATTTAAATGATTATTTTAAAAATATTTTATACTATATTTATAAACTATAAAAATAGTTGTAGTTATCACCCTACAGCAGATTGACCTATAATTATTATCAATCAATTTATTAACTAGTTTTACGTTAATTTTTTTGTATAATAATTATTTTGTAATAATATATAATTATTTTAGTTTTAAAAAATGATTGAGTTTATGATATGAAACACTATGTTTGTAAACGTTCTCATCTTTATTCAATATAATTATGCATTTTAAAATTTAAATCTAAAATTTGGATGAACTAGCTAACATTAAAAGAAAAAGTTGTTTTTAGAATTTTTGCACTATTATTACAAAATACAAAAATAGTTTTTAAAAAATAAAATTTAGAAGAAATATCAAATTATATTCCTAGATTTCGTGTTGTATCAATTTAAACAATAAATTAATGATTGTATTAATTTAAACACTGAATTTTGTAGATTGTATCAATTTAAACCATGAATTTTCATAAGTATATCAATTTAAACATTAAACTTTTATAAATGTATCAATTTACATATTTTTTTATATTTTGTTTGAAAAATATCATGCAAATCATTTAAAATTTTCTATAAAACTTATAAATTGCTATAAGTGAATCGATTTAGAACTTTTATTAGGATTATATTTGAAAATTATCAATGCATAAATTCTTATACTTGCGTAGACTCCTATAAGTATTGATTTAACAAAATTCACGATTATAATTTGAAGTTTTGACCGACCAAGCACCATCACATTAAGTTTGAGCCAATCAAATGGAGGAGAAACCCACTTGAGAGATGGAGAAGAGCAAGTTGGAAATAAAATCAATGGAGATGGGATAATTTGATTGATATGTGCACGTAATCTTGTGATACTCATGGTTTGGTCTAAAACTAGTTGAATAACGTTAATGTAATAGCTAATTCAGATTTTGGCACAAAATACTTCTTCCAAACGGAACCTTTCATTTAATTTCAATTTAAGACGATAACATTTTTTCTTCTAATTGTTGATACCACCAAATTGCTACTAAACCAAACCTATCACGTACCTATCTCTATTGGGAAACTTCAAATAACTTTTGCCAAACACATCATTGACAAAGACAAATATCATGGACAATGTATTTAATATACCAAGAACATGTTACAAATTCATAATTATAATTGTTAAATTATAAAAATATTCTTCTATTAGAATTTCCATATGTTAGGAGATCTGTTAGTTATTTTTGGTTCTTGTATCCCTATTTATACCTGTATTTTACTATCATATGTGAAACACACAGAAATTATTCATTCAAGTCTCATTTTCTACATGGTATTAGAGCTCTGCTTTTTTTTTTTTTTCCCCTTTTTTTGCCATTGTTGCTGTCAACCCTGTGCACCCAAAACAACCAATCCAATCTGCTTCTCATGCACCCTCTCGCACTGTCAGACGAAAGCCACTAATCAAGCTCTGTCCATTCAGATCCACATCGTTCATCTGCACCGTTTAGATCTGCATTGTCAGACGGTAGCTACTTCATTCAGATCTGCACTAATCCACGTTGATCAAGCTCTATTTGTGTTTTTGTTTAGCGTTTTGCAGTTCAGATCCACGCGCATCGTTCTGCTGCTCCCAGCCTGCCCTCGCACCTCCGTTCGTTCCGCCCAGATCTTCATGAAGAATTGAGCCATGAAGATGAAGGTGCTGTTTTTTTTTCCTATCTTTGTTGCCAAGCCGTGAAGATGAGCCACGCACGTCGAGTCAAGTGAGTATTAGCCTATCCACTACTTATCACGTCCCGAATTTGACCTTTAATCTTGTCTCTATTGGACAACTGTGTGACCTGGGATTAACTGTTCTCTTTTCCTCTCATGATTTTCAGGTTCAGAATCCTGTGAGAAGATTATTTGAGCTCACGTTCTTTCAGCCTCCTGTCCTGTCATCTGTTTTTGAAGTTGTCATAGATACGACACGTATTAGTGGCACCTTTCTTGGTCATGCGTCATCTGACAAACTTCATAGCTTAATTTCTGTTGGTACCTTAAGTAATGTTTCTCAATTTCGTTCATTTGATTGTTTACATTGCAAACTGGCAAAACAACCTGCACTGTCATTTCCTACTTTAGCTTCTCTATGTGATAAACCATTTGGTCTTATCATTCCGATATTTAGGGCCCTGCTCCTACCCCTACAATAAATGGTTATCGGTATGTTGTATTATTCATTGATGACTACTCTCGTTTTACTTGGATATATTTTCTTAGGAATCGTTCCTCTTTACCCTAAGTTTACATTGAATTTGCTTAAATGATTCAAACTCAGTTTTCTCAAACCATCAAAATTCTTCAGACTGACAATGCAATGGAGTATAAGCACTCACACCTACTCTTCTTCTTGACCCAACAGGGCACTCTTATCCAACGCTCATGTCCTTATACTTCTTAACAAAATGGTCGGGCTAAAAGAAAGCATCATCATATTCTTAACTCCGTCCGTGCACAACTTCTCTCCACATCTTGTCCTGAAAATTTTTGGGGTGAAACTGCACTCACATCTGTTTATGTTATCAACCGCCTTTCCTCTACTGTTCTCCACAACATATCTCATTTTGAGCGGTTGTATGACACCCCTCCCTTTTATTCTATTTTTCAAAGTTTTTGGCTATGCATGCTTTGTTTTACTTCACCCCCATGGACATTCCAAACTTGAACCTCGGGATTGTTTGTGTTGCTTTCTTGGTTATGGAATTGACATAAAGGGTTCTGGTGTTGGTATCTCATATCAAACCATTTGCCTATCTCTCGCCATGTCACCTTCAGGGAACATCATATGTTTTCTAGTATTTCTTCTTTTCATGCTTTCCTTTTTGGTACCCAATCATTCTTCACTAATTCTAACACGGATCTATTTCCCGCTGTGAATCTTCATCTAGCTTTGAGTCTCCTACTCCACCCGTACTAGAGCTTGAGGCTTTCACTCCACCATCCCAAAGCTTGATTATTCTTCTCCTTCTGCTACACTCTCAAATCTACCGTATGTCCCTGATGCTGATCATGACCCTACACTTGTTCATCGGTCTGCCCGGGTAAGAGAAATCCCTAATTATCTACAAGACTATCATTGTTTTTCCACTACTATGTCCTTAGTTAAACCGCAGTCCTATCATGAGGCTTGTACTAATCCTTTTTGGCAGCAAGCTATGGATGAGGAGCTTCAGGCTTTAGAAAAGACTCACACTTAGGAGTATGTTGATTTACTGCCTGACAAGAAACCTATTGGATGTAGATGGATCTATAAAATTAAGACTCGGTCTAATGGATCTATCGAATACTATAAAGCTTGTATGGTGGCCAAAGGGTATTCACAGGAATATGGTATTGACTATGAGGAAACATTCGCTTCAGTTGCATGAATGATTTCTGTCCAGAGTCTATTAGCCATAGCAATTGCCAAGTAGTGGCCTTTTCTTCAAATGGATGTTAAGAATGCTTTCTTCAATGTCACACTGTCTGAAAAAGTCTATATGCAGCCACCATATGGCTCTTCTCCACCAAAGAAGGTATGTCTTTTTCATCGTGCATCATATGGGCTCAAACAACTCCTCGTGCCTAGTTTGCAACCTTCAGTTCTGTTGTTACCTAGCTTGGTTTTACCTCCAGCACTCATGACTCTGCCCTATTTACTAGAAAAACTTCCTGTGGAATTGTTCTCCTCCTATTATATGTGAATGATATGATCATTACTAGTGATGATCCTCAGGATATTTCATTTCTCCGATGCTATCTAGGAGAACATTTTGAGATGAAAGATCTGAGACCGCTCAGTTATTTCCTTGGTCTTCAGGTTTCATCGCGCTTTGATGGATATACTTATCTCAAGCGAAGTATGCATCAGATCTTTTAGCTCATTCAGGTATCACTGATTCTGCCACAGCACTAACACTGTTGGATTCCAATGTTCGTCTGACCTCTTTTAATGGTGTTCCCTCTAGGATCCAACATTGTATAGACAACTGGTTGATAGCCTTATCTATTTAATAGTAACTCGTTCAGACATAGCTTATGTGGTTCATGTTGTCAGTCAATTCATGTCCACTCTCCACATTATCCATTTCATAGCTGTTCTTCGTATTCTGCGTTATGTTAAAGGTACACTGGGGCATAGACTTTAATTCTCCTCTAAATCCTCTTTGGTTCTGTCTGGGTATTCTAATGCTGATTGGGTAGGTGATCCTTCGGATAGACGATCCACCACAGGTTACTGCTTTTATTTGGGTGATTGTCTTATCTCTTGGCGGAGTAAGAAACAAACGGTTGTTTCTTGATCCAGCACTAAATCGGAGTATCGTGCACTTGCTTATGCAACTTCAGAGGTCTTATGGTTGCATTGGCTCTTGGTTGACATGAGGGCTCCTCAAAATTCTGCCACTATCCTTCATTGCGACAATCATAGTGTCATTCAGATAGCACATAATGACGTGTTTCATGAACATACAAAGCACATTGAGACTGATTGCCACTTTGTCCCCCATCATCTTCAGAATTCTACTCTGTGTCTTCAATCCATACCTACGACCGAGCAATCGATTGACATCTTCACCAAAGCCCTCCCCACTGGCCGCTTTGTTCAGCTACTGTGGGAACTCAAGTTGGTCTCTACCCTTTCACCTTGAGTTTGAGGAGGGATGTTAAATTATAAAAATATTCTTCTGTTAGGATTTCCATATATTAGGTTGAGATTTGTTAGGATGTTTGTTAGGAGATTTGTTAACTATTTTTGGTTCTTGTATCCCTATTTATACCTATACTTTACTGTCATATGTGAAACACACATAAATTATTCATTCAAGTCTCATTTTCTACAATAATTATCGTATAGGTTTAGAAATTCACACGAGATTTATTCAGAAACTAACTAATTAATATGGATTTGAATTCGAATATTGTAGGCAATTTAGGTTATGCTTTTGAAAATTAGTTTTAGACTATGAAGTCCGACTTTCGAAACAATATTTTTATGTTTTCAATTTATCCAAATTTTGAATTTAAAATTTTGAAATGTAAACTTACATATTTATAAAATGTTAATAAATATTATATTTTATATTGCAAACTAAATTCATTTTTCTTAAATTAAAATAGATATTTTAAATTAAAAGACATTACAAAATAATAACTTTATAAATTGAAATTTTGTGCCAGAAGGTTCGGGAGCAAAAAGTTGGCCCCGGGGGCTGTTTCGGGCACAAAACGAGCTCTGTTCCCAAAATCGTCTGGCACACGGCTTATTTTCATCGTTCTTAACCCCGGGGTCCGTTTTCGCTCTTTTTCGTGACGGAAGGTTCGCGCACAAAAATTGGGTATCTGGGACCTGCCCCGCGACATCCCAGCATGCCATGCGACACCCCCAGCCATGCCATCCGACACCCCAGCAAGCCACCGCGACACCCCGGGGGCCGTTTGGGGCACCAAACGAGCTCCGTTCGGAAAACCGTCTGGCACACGCCTTTTTTTTCATCGTTTTTAACGCCTGTGTCCGTTTTCGCGCATTTCCGTGCCGGAAGGTTCGGGAGTGAAAAGTGGGCCCCACGGCCCCGGGGGCCGTTTCGGGTACCAAACGAGCTCCATTCGCAAAACCGTCTGGCACACAAATTTTTATCATCATTATTAACTCTTGGGTCCGTTTTCGCACTTTTTCGTGACGAAATGTTCGCGCACGACAAACGGACAACCGACGTAGCCCGGGGGTCCCGGGGCCCGTTTGGGGCACCAAACGAGCTTCGTTTGCAAAACCGTCTGGCACAAGCCTCTTTTTCATCGTTCTTAACCCCTGGGTCCGTTTTTGCGCAATTTCGTGCCGGAAGGTTCGGGAGCAAAAAGTTTGCCCCAGGGCCCCGGGGGCTCTTCCGGGCACCAAACGAGCTCCGTTTGTAAAACCGTCTGGCACACGGCTTTTTTTCATCGTTCTTAACCCCTGGGTCCGTGTTCGCGCTTTTTCGTGACGGAAGGTTCGAGCACAAAAATTAGGTCCTTGGGCCCTACCCCGCGACACCCCAGCATGCCATGCGACCCCCCCAGCCATGCCATGCGACACCCCCGGCCAAGACATGCGACAACCCATCCAAGCCATGCGACACCCCAACAAGCCACCGCAACACCCCGGGGGCCGTTTGGGGAACCAAACGAGCTCCGTTTGGGCCACCTCGGGGCCCTGGGGCCCACTTTTCGCTCCTGAACCTTCCGGCACGGAAATGTGCGAAAACGGAACCAGGCGTTAAAAACGATGAAAAAAAGGCGTGTGCCAGACGGTTTTGCGAACGGAGCTCGTTTGGTGCCCCAAACGGCCCCCGGGGTGACCTAGTGGCTTGCTAGGGTGTCGCATGGCTTGGCTGGGGGTGTCGCGGGCCAGGGCCCAGGGACCCAATTTTTGTGCGCGAACCTTCCGTCATGAAAAAACGCGAAAATGGACCCAGGGGTTAAGAACGATGAATAAAAGCCGTGTGCCAGTCGGTTCTACGAACGGAGCTCGTTTGGTGCTCGAAACAGCCCCCGGGGCCCCGGGGCCAACTTTTTGCTCCGAACCTTCCGGCACGGAATAGCGCAAAAACGGACCCAGGGGTTAAGAACAATGAAAAAGAGGCGTGTGCCAGACGGTTTTGCAAACGTTGCTCGTTTGGTGCCCCAAACGGGCCCCGGGACTCCACGAGCTGCGTCGGGGGTCCGTTTGTCGTGCGCAAACATTCCGTCACGAAAAAGTGCGAAAACGAACCCAAGGGTTAAGAATGATGATAAAAAGTTGTATGCCAGACGGTTTTGCGAACGGAGCTCGTTTGGTGCCCGAAACGGCCCCCGAGCCGTGGGGCCCACTTCTCGCTCCCGAACCTCCCGACACGGAAATGCGCAAATACAGACCCAGGCGTTAAAAATGATGAAAAAAAGGCTTGTGCTAGATAGTTTTGCGAACGGAGCTCGTTTGGTGCCCCAAACGGCCCTCGGGGTGTCGCGGTGGCTTGCTGGGGTGTCGCATGGCTTGGCTGGGGTGTTGCATGGCTTGGCTGGGGGTGTCGCATGGCATGGCTAGGGGTGTCGCATGGTGTCACAATCGCTCTTTCGGAAGCTTCTCTTAGCGATTGTGTGGCACTTGTTTCCGCTCACGAACAAGTCAGCCGACTCGAATACGGACTGCCGATGGCACACCGAGTGCCTCTCGCAACCTCCACCCCCGTTTTTGGAAAAACGGTTTTAGAAAATGGGTTTAGAGAAAAGGTTTTCGTAAGAAGTTTTGTGAGTGTGAATAAAGAAAGAAAGATTGTAGTAGACTAGAAAGCAATAAGCAACAACAACAGCTTTATAGAGTACTACTCCGGGTATGAGGAAGTGATGGTTAGTCTTATCCTCATATAGTGCATTTTGAACAAAAAGCCAACTGGCGCCCTTGCATATGCAAAAGGGCGAGTGGTCACTTACAATGAAAATGTAAAGAAAGCAAGCTAACTAAGCTAATACAATACAAGATATGAAAGTATGCTAGAAAGGAGTCGGATCGGGCATGCGGCCATGGGCAACAGGCCCTGGACAAGCATGACCGTGACATTCTCCCCCACTTAATTGGTTGACGTCCCCGTCAACTGACCTTGTTCAAAATCTGTGATGGCTGGAGCTGCATTCTTCAAATCATCGGCCCGCTCCCAACTGATCTCTTCGTCTGGGAGATCCTTCCATTTCACTAAGAACTCTGTCAGTTCTCGTCTGGGTCTTCCAATACGGCGCGTATGTTTATCCAGAATTTGGGCAACTTCTTTCTGAGCAGAACTCTTCATCGTGATTGGTGGGCCCCTTAAAAATATTTCTTTGTTCATCCTCGGGATCGGGATGATAGGGCTTCAGGATACTCACATGGATGACAGGATGAATCTTCATCCATGAGGGTAACTGACAGTCGTAAACTGTTCCAGTCGTAGCATGATCAGGACCTTGTCCCCGGCTTGAAACTCGAGGGCCCTCCGCTTCTTATCAGCCCACTTTTTCATCCTTCTTAATGCTCTTTCTAGTTAGGCGCGAGCTATCTTAGAGGTTTTGCTCCACTCTTTAGTGAAGTTATGTGCCTAAGGACTTTTGCCTGCATAAGGGTGGTCCACCAAGTGTGGCCTGAGTGGCTGTCTGCCGCACACCACTTCAAAGGGCGTTTTTCCGGTCGCAGAACTCTGCTGGCTATTGAAGCTGAACTGAGCCACATCTAACAACTGGACCAACTTCTTCTGCCTAGCGTCGATAAAGTGACGCAGATATTCCTCGAGCATACTGTTGAAGCGTTCCGTCTGGCCGTCACTTTGGGGATGATAGCTAAAGAAGAGATTCAGTGTTGACCCCAATATTTTGAACAATTCGGTCCAGAATGTCCTAGTGAATCTTCCGTCCCGATTGCTAACAATGCTCGAGGGGACACCCCATAATTTCACGATGTGTTTGAAGAACAGCTGAGCAGTCATAACGGCTGTGCACATTTTCGGCGTTGGGACGAAAGTGGCATATTTCGAGAACCGGTCGATGATAACAAGGATCGATTCAAACTCTCCCACCTTGGGCAAATGGGTGATGAAGTCGAGAGACACACTCTCCCATGGTCTAGAGGGCACAGGTAGGGGTTCCAACAGACTCGCTAATTTCGCCCTTTCGACCTTATCTTGTTGGCAGACAAGGCAAGTCTTGGTAAATTGCATAACATCGTCTCGAAGACTTGGCCAATAATAGCCTTGCTTCAGAAGGGCATAAGTCCTCTGCCAACAATTATGTCCTGCCCACGGTGTGTCGTGACACATCTTCATCAGCGACCTTCGTAACTCCCCGGATCTGGGGATGTAGAGGCGATTGCCTTTGGTGTATAGTAGATCATCTTCCACCCAGAACTGGCGTGTCTTCCCCTCTCTGGCCAACTGTAGGATGGCCTGCGCCGCTGTGTCACTTGTCAAGTGAGTTTTGACAGTTTCTCGTACTGTTGCACTCAACGTACTTGCTTGTAGGCGGGCGAACATGCACAAGGCCGCATGTTCGCTCTTTCGGCTATGAGCATCAGCTGCTTGGTTACTTTTCCCCGGTCTATGTTCGAATTGGAATTCGAACTCCGCTAGACACTCCTGCCACTGTGCTTGTTTCGACGACAACTTCGGTTGGTTGAAGAAGTGACAAATGGAGTTGTTGTCAGTCTTGACCACAAACTTGGCCCCCAAGAGATACTGTCTCCAGGCCCTCAAGCAGTGAACTACTGCTAACATCTCTTTCTCGGAAGCGGTATACCTCCGTTCGGCATCATTTAGTTTCCTACTCTCATACGCGATGGGGTGTCCGTCTCTGAGGAGGACACCGCCCAACGCGAAGTCAGAAGCATCAGTCTCTACTTCAAATGGCTTGGTCACGTTGGCAATTCCGAGGACCGACCCCTCAATCATCACTTTCTTCAAGCCCTCAAAGGCGGCTTGACATTCAGGAGTCCAGCTCCATTGGCTATCCTTCTTCAACAGTTCGGTTAATGGCCCTGTTCTTTTTGAGAATCCTTCTACGAACCGCCTATAGTAGTTGGCTAGTCCGAGGAAGGATTCTAGTTCGGTCACGGATGATGGTACCCTCCAGTCTCTAATCGCGGCCACCTTACCCTCTTCCATACGATTCCGACCACACTCAATCACGTGGCCGAGGAAATTTATGCGCTCTTGGGCAAAGAAGCACTTTTCTCTTTTTACATACAACTGATTTCTCCTCAGCTTTTCAAAGACTAGTTGGAGGTGATGTCGATGGTCCTCCAGCGAGGCACTATAGACCACAATGTCATCAAGATACACTACGACGAATTTGTCGAGGTATTCGTGAAACACTTAGTTCATTAAGGTACAGAACGTTGCTGGAGCATTGGTGAGGCCAAAGGGCATCACGAGGAATTCGAAGGCTCCATATCTCGTGACACAGGTCGTCTTAGGTTCGTCTCCTTCAGCAATTCGAACCTGATAATATCCCGACCGTAGGTCCAGCTTCGAGAAATACTTAGCAACGTGAAGCTGATCAAATAAGTCAGTAATGATAGGAAGGGGATATTTGCGGCGAACTGTGAGCTTATTCAAGGCCCGATAGTCGATGCACAACCGGAGGCTTCTATCCTTCTTCTTCTGGAACAGTACTGGGGCTCTGTAAGGGGCCTTCACCGGTCTGATAAATCCTGCATCTAACAAATCGTCTAACTGTTTCCGGAGCTCAGCCAATTCTGGCGGGGCCATCCGATATGCATTATTGGCAGGCGGCTTTGCCCCTGGTAACAACTCAATCTCATGGTCAATCCCCCTTCGTGGGGGTAAGGACTTGGGCAAGCTTTCCGGCATGACATCCCGATACTCTTCCAAGACAAATAGAACGTCTTGGGGGATCTCCTCTTCAGTGGACTCAACTGATTCTATCGGGATGGCCATGAACATGGGTTCGTCGTGGGCTAGGCCTCTCTTCAATTGGAGGGCTGAGATCATTCTCACCCCATTTGGCTGCTTGATATTGGCTTGGACTACGGTGGGTGTAGATCCAGTGATGACTAAGCATTTGGCGTGGGGCATTGGTATGACTTTATGTTCAAGTAGGAATTCCATCCCCAGTACCACGTCGAAATCATCCATCTTGACAATCACGAAGTCAACGAAGCCCTTCCAGTCTCCTAACTTCACCGGAGTTCTCTTCGCTATCCCCGTAATCGGTAGGGTTGCGGAATTCACAGCGTTCATCTTCCCTGCGTCTCTTTCCCAAATCAAGTTCAGGCGGCGAGCTTCCGTTTCAGCCATGAAGTTATGGGTAGCCCCAGAGTCAACCATAGTGTTTTTGGCCGATCTTTGGTTGAGCCAAGCATCCACATACATGAGACCTTTCTCTAGTGGCTTTGTCGCCTTTCCCATATTCTTCTAGAGTGCAGATAAGAATTTCAATGCCCCCATCCTGGGATTCTCAATTTCTGCAGCTGGCTCGGTCATCGTCTCCTCCAGTTCAGCCTTGTCTTCGGAGGTAGAGGCTAACATGGCTTGAAAAGCATTGAACGCGGTTCGATTTGGACATTCGCCTGCCCTATGCGGCCATCTACATACGAAACAAGACAGGGGGCGATTGTAATTGTTATACTGTTGCGGCGGCCCCCGCCAGTTGTTTCCTGATCTCGTTTGGGATGATTTACGGTCCCCCCTGTGTTCTTGTCTCCTCCCCTAGGTCTGGGAGGACTGGAACGGCTGTTTCTGTTTCCCCCATTTGAGGATGTTGATTGCTTCCTCACATCCTGTGAGTCAGTGCTAAGGTCGTATAGCCGTTCAGCTGCCGCATAGGCAGAGGGGAGATCCGGTACTCTCTGTTCATATAGTTTTGATTTCACCCACGGTTTCAGCCCTTCCACAAAGCAAAAGACCTTGTCTTTTTTAGACATATCTCGTATGTCCAACATGAGTCCTGGAAACTGTTTTACATAGTCCCTGATGTTACCTGTTTGCTTTAGCTCTTAGAGTTTTCGTTGAGCCAAGATCTCGGCATTTTCATGGAAGAACTGCGAACGAAGTTCTTGTTTCAATATATCCCAAGTATCAATAGTGCAGCGTCCTTTCTGTATGTCTGTAAATCGTGATCTCCACCACAGTTTCGCATATTCAGCTAGATGCATCGTTACTAGTGTGACTTTCGACTCTTTAGTCACTGTGTTCGTCGCCTTGAAGTATTGCTCAAGGTCGAAGATAAAATTTTCCAGGGCTTTCTCTTCTCGCACCCCACAGAAGGGTTTCGGTTCTGGGATTTTTATTCGGCTCACTGCCATTGCTCCCCCAGGTGGGGCTTGGTTCCCTACCGCTCGGATGGTGAGATTCACCCTAGCACTCACATCCGCAATCTCGGCTCTAACGTCATCAAGAGCCGACCGAAAGTCTTCAGACAAATCGGTTACCATCTGAAGTATTGCTTTTTGGGAGTTGTCCAGCTCTTCCACACGCTCCTCTATGTGGGCAACAGAGCCCGAGGAGCTATCACCTCGTTCAAAGCTGTCGGACCGTACTGTTTTGGTCTCGAGGGTCTCTACCCTCATCATCAATTCTCTGACGGGTAATCCGTTTAGGTGGCCTACCACCGCATCAATTCCATTGGCTTTCTCCGCAACTTCTTGTAGCCGAGTCTCTAGGAAACGGACATTATCTGGGACCTCTCTCAGGTAGAGCATTTGCTCTTCCATCTC
>NW_028326396.1:0-51000 GCF_027475165.1 Benincasa hispida
GCTCGAAAAGCTGTGGCATAGGTAGGAGGTTCCAGAGTTTGCACAATACCTCGCACCCCGTCCTAGAGTCCTTGTACAAACCTAGTGGCACTCAGCATTATCGATGAGAACGAAGGCGGCACACTACAGTTTCTGCTCCTTTGGACACCTCATGTACTAAAAAATCCCCTCCACAATGGAAACCCACAATTCTGTGTTTTTGGGATCTTTCAGGGACCCGTTAAACGTCGAGGGATCATACTTTTTGAAGTCCTGTAGGTATCCGACTTCCAAAGAAGGGCCTACCATGGTTTGATTAGTGGCCCTATCTTGATTCTAAACTGGTGGTAACGGGACTGATGAGGATGGCGCCTGTTGTGACTGTGCGTGCTGAGCTATCTGCTCGGCCACCATGCCTCTTAGCTGTCCTACCACGGCCTGTGTGACGATGTTCCCAATAGCTACAGCCATAGCTGTATATTCTACTGGAATTTCTGAGGATGACGGTCCTGGCGGAGGCACAGTCAAAGCTCGAGGCCCGCTTCTTAGTCAAACTTTCTGCCAAGTTGACCCAGAAGGGTCATAAGGTGGCGAGTTCTGTACCTCTTGGCTCTACACCCCGGGTTCTTGCAGGTCTGGGTCCCGCTCCCCAACTACTTTCTTACCTCGACTGCCTCTTCCTCTAGTTCGTGGCTCCATACCTAGTGACCACATGCAACGCTTTAATACACGCGAGTAGGGTAAACCATCAAACGACTGCACAACAGGTAAGATTTCATATATATTACCCTAAAGGACTTTTAACATACCTGGCGATGACGAAAGATCCATTTATGGCCATAAGGAACAGATTGGACTCACGATGTAAGTAGTCTACAGAACCTAAAACTTAGGCTCTGATACCAACTGTAACGACCCAAATTTCTAATATGTTTCTAGGACGCTACTTTATGCATGCATATGCTTGACAATACATTTTCTCAAAGAATAACAATATAAAAGAATAAGAAAAAAATTATTTAATTTAAATAATACTCTAATAAGCAAAGGTGAGAAATCATTAAAAAAAAAAAAATTACCGTTCGAGGTACCCCTAACCTAACTTTAAAATGAATTACAAGTAAATACTCAATAAATAAAATCAACGAATATTTCAGAAAATTCTAAAAACACCTAACTTCAAAACCAGACTCCAATACTTAAATCCTAAATGCGGAAGCAGTAAAACGTCTAAATGGCCAAGTCACGGATCCCTCTTGTCATGCACCGGTCTATCATTACCCCTACCTGAAAAGCATGAAAAGAAAATGATGAGTATATGAATATACTCAGTAAGCGACCTACTACTGGGCCCACTCAGTGAGCTGTTAGTCTTCCCATTGGGCCAAAGTGTACAAGGGCATCATAGGCGTAGGTGTAGGCATAGGCATAGGCATAAGGGGCGAACTCGAAGGCACGCTTTCGTAAGTAGTGATCGCGGAGGATCACAATCATAAGCATAAGTGGTGATCCCAAAAAGGGACACCGTACATAAGCATAAGGTGTGGCCCGAAGGCTCACAATATGCAATGTGCATAACCCAATACGCAGCTGGAACAACTGAAACCTTGCACGACTGGAACGACCGAGACCTACGATCGAGCGGCGGATGATGGACGAAGATGATGCGCGCTGGGCTGAGGCGTGAGGAGGCGGCGGTGGAAAAGTTGGGGTGAAGGGGAGCGTTTCGTGAGGGCTGGAAAGAGGAAGAGGAAAAGAAAAAGAAAAAGAAAAAAGGAATTTTTTTTTCTCTTGCACGTAACCCGAGGTTCCCTAAACCCTCATTTTTAACCCTAACTCCTCTTCTCTTCATTAATTAACTATTAACTCTCTTTTTTTTTATATAAATAAATATATGTAGAGAGGTTGTTCCCTTAAGTGCTGACTCTAGGTCTTGAACAAGGGGGCCCACCCTCTCATTGGCTCGAGAGGGACTCGGTTTATTGATCTGATCACAAACCAATTGTTCATTAGAGAATCAGTGGGACATAAGAAATAAGAGGTAATCTCGGAGGTAAAATAGACATTTAACCTAGTCGTTATTACGAACAACCTATGAAAGGTTAACTTACTAATCACGGTTATATCGTGTTGACATAATATATCTACAGTGAGGGGAGTGAAACTATGTGTTTTAGTGGAGTGACACATTAGTTAACGAATGGAGATTAATTTGGTGTAAAGAGTTTAGCCAATTAATCTCAGATCGTTGGAGCCCATGATCTGTAGATCCACGAAGTCCCCCTACTAGCTCGTAAATAGATTAGCCTTAGAGTAGCATGATAAGTTAATTTGAAACGTTCAAATTAGAATTAAGGGAATTAGTAATTATATGTGTTATAATTACGCGCTTAATTTTGGAATTAAATGGAATTGGAGAATAAATTAATATTTAAATATGATTTAAAATATTAAATTCGTGAATAAGGATTCATGAAGGTGGAATTTGTGTAAAATTAATTTATATTTGATATTAAATTAATTAGAATTAATTAAATTGTTTAATTAATTATTTATTATTAATTTTATTAGAAAATTAATTTATGAAAATAATTTTGTAAAATTAATAATAGCTTTCAATTTTGAAATCAAAATTGATTTTGGAAATCAATTTATAAATTGGAAAAGGTTGGAAAAACACAAAAAGAAAATATGGGATTTCTCCACCTACATCAACCAAGTAGCTCACAACAATCCCACTTGATTTTTTATTCAATCTCCCAAGCATGAGTTGCTCCTCATGCAGCAACCTTCATTGCATGATTGTCCTGCAATAAATAAAGAAGATTGAAGTGGAAATCGAGCATTCATCAGTTGAGTTTTTGCTGAAAAACTTGAGTTGAAGAATGTGTTCTTCAAGAGAATGCGGCAGTGAGCTTCTTCTCCAAATTCCCTTCATTCAAGCTTATTTTGAGTCCCACAACTCAATCTAAAGTTCTAAGAGAATAGTAGGGAATATTTTGAGGTGGTTCACAGGAAGAATTGGAGAAGATTTGCAGCTGAATTCGAGATTTAAGAAGTTCTACAAAGGTATTACTTGAAACCCTCTTACAATTGTATGAGCATGCTTTGTTTATAGCCAAAATTGATGAATTAGAATATTTATTGATCCTTGTTGCTTCCGCTGTATGCAGATATACTCCTACAAGCATTAGCTACGACAAAGCTCGGAGAGGGTGTGAAATTGCATTAAGATCGATACGGGGGTCAGCGGAGGATTCGTATGCCCTGATCCCCACCTTTTCAGCTGCTTTGATTGAAAAAAAAATCCAGGTATGAAATTACCTTTTAATATACATTTTCATTGTATTTATTTTGAAATTACTGAATCCTTTATTGGGACTTGTACTTATTATCAGTTTCCTCAAGGATGTATACAACCCAAGAAAATGGATGATGATTGTAGGTTTAAATTCTTTTTCATGGCTTTAGCTACCTGTATTAATGCATGGGAACATTGTTTACCTATAATTTATGTTGACAGTGCACATCTAAAGAATAAGTACTTTGGCACTATACTTTCAACATGCACACTGGATGGGAATTCAAAAATTTTTCCTCTTGCATTTGCTATAATTGATTCAGAGAATGATCGCTCATGGGAGTGGTTCTTCCACAATTTGAAGGTTGCGTTTAGTGAGCTAGATGATCTTGTTATAGTATCTGATAAACATCCTAGCACAGCTAAAGGCATTAGAAGTGTGCATATTGCTGTTGAGCATGGCTTGTGTTATACCATCTACTCAAAATCATTAAAGACAGGCATAAATCGAAATTGTTAGACCACTCGTTTGATTTGCGTGCAAGGGTGTACACAATTATAGATTTTGAATTTTACATGAGGCAATTGGAAGAAATAGTTTCGTCGATTAGGATTGAGTTAGAAGAGGTTAGGCTTTCTAGATGGGCGAGGGTGTTCTTTGTTAGGAGGAGGTATGGATTGATGACTACCAATATTTCTGAGAGCATAAATTCAAATTTAAGAGCTGCTCGAGAGTTTCCTATCATCCCCCTCTTGAGTTCGTATGTTCGATGATTCCAAGATGGTTCTATGAACGTCGAACATTTTCTAGCTTCCAACTAACCAATTTATCTCCTTGGGCTGAGGTTGTTATTCGATCAGCATTGATTGAGAGTCGCACAATGGACGCGAGTTATTTTTTAGTACTGTATATTTGTTCTTATTAACAATTATTTTGTATGTTCTACTAAAGTTGTGTATGTTGTTTTTAAAGTTGTATCCTATAAATGAGTATGAATTCAAGGTTCATGATCGAACAAAACATTTTCAAATCAACATTCTTCATCGGACATGCACATGTAGAAGATTGGATATGGACATGATTCCTTGCTCTCCTGCATGTGTTGCCTTATGTCGTAGGAACATTGACTTGCAATCGTATGCACATGAATTTTACCGGATTTCTACATTATACCAAGTTCATAGTTCGAGTGTGTACCCTATTGGTAGTGTTTATCAGCTTATTTCAACGGTTTCTCCAAATGAAGATAGGATTCTCCCGCCCAATTCCAAACGTCAGGCTGGAAGACCTAAGAAAAAGAGGTTGTTATCTCACAGGGAGAAAGCACTAAGGAACAAGTGCATACATTGTGGTTTAAAAGGTCATAATTCTAGAACATGCAAAAATCCACTTTCTAGTTAGTTGTTCTTGTCCAGTTGGTCATGTAAAAATCATTTGGTTCATGTTCAATAGATTCTTCTATTTTCATTTATTAGATGAAAATAGGTCTATTTTTTTTATTTGTTTCTGGCGAATGTTCAGCTTAAAACATTGGTTATGTTAATAATATTTACATATATGTTGTATATGGTGCATCATAGGTGGAACGTGTAGAGCAATTACATTGTATCTACTATTTTTGTGTCATTTCTTAGTAGGTAGTAGAAACTTTTGTTCTTCCCTTATGCATCATTTTCTAAGTTTGGTTATGGTTAGTTCATTGGCATTATAACTCAATCCTGATTCATAAGAAATAATGTGTATCATTTATGTTGTTTTTCTTGGTTTTGTTTGCCAAATAAATTCTCGAAAATGTCAAGATTAAAACATTGGTTATATTAATAATATTTACATGATTGTATATGTTGCATCACAGTTGGAGCCTGAAGAGTAATTACATGGTATTCACTATTTTGGTGTTCTCATCAGTAGGTAATAGTAAATTTTTGTAGTTTCTTATGGTTAGTTCAGTTGGTATTGTAACTCCACCTCAATTTATTAGGAATATCATGTATCATCTATGTTTTTTTTTTTTTTTGGTTATGTCGCCCAATAGTTTATTGCAAATGTCCAGTTTAAGACATGGTCTATTGTGGGCAAAATTTGTGTAGGAACCTTTTTTGGTGTAAACGTGTTATATAATAATATATTTTAAAGATGTGCAAAAGCAATTATTATTTCTCCCTAGGTAAATTTAATAACACAAAAATTGATTTTTATACAATATTTTGCTGTAGTTTTCTAGTAATTGAGAAATTTAGACGCAACTGTTGTAAGCAAGAAAATACCAAAAATATAATCCAGTCTAACTAGAAAAACATAAGCCTAAACATACTAAGTAAAGAGTACTATTTCAGTCTACTTCTGGAATGCATAAACATACTAAGATCTTATGAGTGAAGATACAAAAAACATAACCCTAAACAAAAGAGTTCATGCAAACAAAAGAGTTATTTCATAACGAAGCTTAATTATAGCCCTAGCTGAGGTGTAGGTCAAATGATAGAGGATTGTAAGTATACGATACCAGTTTGGTCAGTGCATCGATATATATGTCGGTTGCTTGGAGTTTCTTCCTTTCTTTTTCATCAACCGATTTGCGATTTGGCGTGTTATACGCGTGTACTTCTGGCACTACCAAGCGAGACTTTGGTGGATTTTGTGTGTGCATCCCTAGGATGACTAAAGTCTTTTGTTGCATATTATTGTCTATCTAGTACAACCAAAACAACAAGCAATTTATTAGTAAATAAATTGATTTTAAGTACCATCGATGTTTTTGTTGATGCGTATATAACTTTGTAAGACCCCATTCCCTTTTAACAACCGATTTGTTTCCAAACTCATGTAGCACGGTTGACCCACTAACCTTTAATTACATTGTAAAAAAATGGAAGGAAATAGAGTCAGTTACTATCATGTATGACAGATTACACTGTGTATAAATTGAAAGAACTCTTATACAAGAGTACCTATAAGCGGAAGCAGATCTTTCCAATTCATTATGACAGAATTTCTACATATACATTCACAAAACAAATATGCATTAAAAACACTAAATTACTGGCATGCTTAAAGGATAAATGACAAGAGAACGAGTAAACATACCAATTGAAGACTTTCTTCTCGGCAAGACTCACTCTCTCCGTGAACGAACTCCTCTGGCTCTCGCTAGACTAGCAAGCAATCGTTCAGCACTTCCAGTCATCTACCATGAACGGCTTCGCATGAACACCAGGAAACGGGGATAACACCACCACTCAGAGCCCTCAGTATTCTCGGAGTGAGAATCCAAAGAGTGGGCTTTGTTCGGATTTGGTAGAGGTGAGGAGGAAAGGCTATCGTGTACAAACGATCAAGCAAATGGGAAAAGTGAATGACTATTGTATAGTCGAGTGCTTGATCGTATAGGTGAGGTACACGAACATGTAAGGAAAGCTAGGCGATCGTCTATACGATCGTTTAGTTAAGCTCAGGCGATAAGCAATCGTCTAGGAAATTGTAAGCAATCGTTTAGAGAATGCGCGCAAGAGTGTGTGATCATTTAGTAAACGCGATGAGCTATCATATAGGCTTTCAAGTACTACGTGATCGAATGCAATCACACCGTGAGCAATTATGCGTGTCGTTTGCAAAATGAAAACCATTTTCATTTTATTCTTCAGTTACAAAAATTGAATTGAACTTCCCACTAACGCATGATTTCGAAGAAAACGGTGGGAAATTATCTCATAACTGTCCAATTAATAAAATAATAAATATAATCATATTATATTCATAACCTATAGTTTGATATCATATATCAACCATAGTGTTTTCTCCTCTACTTGATATAAATCATATTTATATCCAATTTCCTCCAATTTAATGTATCTCATACATTTAGTCAATCATATCATATGTAATTAACTAGTTCAATTATATCATATATAATCGAACTCACTCTTGTCAATTTGAAAAATTCAAACTAACCCAAAAACTGATTCTCAATTTGTATCCAAGCTACCAAGGGGACCTTATGGACGTATGGCTTGAAGCTCCAACGGTACGTGAATAGCTCACTGAACTCTTTAGCCACGAGATCCATCATCCGTTAACTGCCAAACATTCCACTAAAGACCAAGAGCTGAACTCTTCTTATCACAGATATATTTCTGTTGGATATAACCAATCATGAGGACGATAACCCTTCACAGATGCTCGTAAGTACAGCTGGGCCAATTTACCGTTTTGCCCCTGTAGTTACATCTCACTTCTTAAGTACCACTGATCCCTCTAATGAACAATACAACATAGTGAACACCTCTTGGGCCATGAGAAGGTGTGTGACACCACATTGTTCAAGCCCTGGGATCAACCCTTGAGGGAGCTATCTATCTTCTTGCCCCTACTTAGGGGAAGGAGTGAATTCCATCTTGTATAGTTGAGTTCCCAACTCCCAAATCAGATGAATCCCCAAAGTGGTAGGTTTGAGTCGGTGGTTTGGCCACTTGCACCCATGTAAATCAAAGGACTACTCTCAATGGCAGGAGTTCCCAACTCACTCAGGATTGAGGTCATGTTACCTATGGTCATCCTAGTAAAGTGAAGTATCTATCATGAACGGTGTTATATAACGAGACGTTAACACTTCATGGTCAGGTCTTATACAAACTCTTTGTATAGGATGCCCCCACTTGCATGTCCCCTACACGAATGATCAGGATTAGACCATCTGTGACAAGTCACAACACTTGTAACTATTCCATAAAGCGGGTCGCATCCGCAACATTACTAGGATAAGTTTTCCCTCCTATATCTATATACTACAGACCATTTTGGTTATCACTTAAGACATGATTCACTTATATGTCACCACATACATGCTTAAGTTACATAAAGACAACCAGAGATTTTAGTTTGTTGGTTTTTAATAAAACAAATAAAACATCCAAATGTGCAAAGTCAAGAAGTGAAGTAAATATCATATATTATACATCACAAGTATTCATACAAACTGTTTACAAACTACAGGACACAAGACTTTAGGGCATCATCCCCAACATAAATAGGTTAGGTCTTACCACTGAACTAGTTATTTTGTTAACCATTGTGTATGTAGGTGTATGTTCCTGTGGAAGGTTTCACATTGTTAGAGTCATTGAGTTATTATTAGCTAGAGTATATAGTCGAAGATGGTTTAATTGTATATAGTACCTTAAAAATAGCCTTCCCTTTTAAGCTATAATTAAATTCCGTATATACTTCTCTCTCATATATTGAACGGAATAAATTGTTTGCTACATTATCAGACTCGTCCAAATAAGCATGTTCCTAGAAGAGTACAATCATTTTTTTACTACCCACATAGATTATTAAATAGTTGTAGGTTCATTCATACCTATTTTGATCCCTCATCCTTTTGCTTTTACCCCTCCTGCCTCTCATTTTCAAGAGTGTTACTCTGCTCTGTCACGTATATGGAACATCTAAGGACAGTGCTTTAGACGTTACAAGAAAAGAAGTTGTATGCTAAGTTCAACAAGTGAGATTTCTGGTTAAATCAAGCTGTGTTTCTGGGACATGTAGTATCTGCAGTAGGAGTTACTGTAGATCCCTAGAAGACAGAAGTAATAGTGAACTGGGAACGACCTACTACAGTATTTAAGGTGCATAGTTTCTTGGGGTTGGCAGGTTATTACAGGAGGTTTGTGGAGGGCTTGTCCAGGATAACTCTTCCATTTACTAACCTGGCCAGGAAATATGTGAAGTGTGAGTGGTCTCCTGAATGTGAGTGTAGTTTCCAAGAGTTGAAATTATGATTAGTATCAACTCCAATACTTACACTTCGTACTTTAGGTAAAGAGTTTAGGAATTTTTGTGATGCGTCCCAACAGGAACTATGATGTGTTTTAATGTAGGAAGGTAGAGTGATAGTCTATGCTTCTAGACAGTTAAAGCAGCATGAGTGTAGTTACCCTACTCATCATCTGAAGTTAGCAATAGTAGTACTAACTCTAAAATTGTGGAGGCACTACTTGTTTGGTGAGCATTGCCACATATTCACTGATCATAAGAATTTAAGATATATCTTTTATTAGAAAGAGTTAAACTTGAGATGAAGAAGATGGTTAGAGCTGATCAAGGATTATGATTGTACTATTGAGTACCATCCAGGGAAAGCGAACGTGGTGGTTGATGCCCTAAGTAGGAAGTTAGGAACGACAAAAGCTACTCTCTGTTCAGTACAAGGTTTAGTGTTACAAAAGTTGAGAAATGCTAGTGTTGTTCTAGTAGTTGATCAGGCAGGAGGTTTGATAGCTTCGTGCCAGGTACAACCTACCTTAATTGATGATATTCTACGTGAGCAGTTAGGAGATTCTGATCTTCAAAGGATAGCTGAAGACGTAGGTAAAGGTCAGAGGAAAAATTATGAGCTAAGAGCAGATGGAATTTTACTCAAGGTTGGTAGGGTATATGTGCCAAATGTGTGAGCATTGAAACATGCTATTCTAGAATAGGCACACAATTCAACTTATGCTATGCATCCAGGCAGTACGAATATGTATAGAACGTTAAAGAAGTCGTATTGGTGGTCTGGCATGAAAAGAAAGATAGCAGAGTTTGTTGACAAGTGTTTGATTTGTCAACAAGTTAAATCGGAACAACTGAGGCCAGCAAGATTACTTAATCCACTCTCAATGCCAGAGTGAAAGTGAGAGCATATCACGATGGATTTCTTATTTAGCTTACCTAAGACGTCACCAAGTTATGATGGAATTTGGGTAATTGTTGATAAGTTGACTAAGACAGCTAAGTTCTTACCAGTGAAGATCACTTTTAACCTAGACAAGTTGGCTAAGTTGTATATTGATAGGATAGTGAGCCAGTTTGGAGCTTCAATGACAATAGTGTCAAATTGAGATCCAAGATTTTCTTCAAAGTTCTAGCCTAGTTTACAGAAAGCTCTAGGTATTAAGTTACATTTCAGTATAGCTTTCCATCCGCAGACAGATGGTCAGTCAAAGCGGACGATTTAAACACTAGAGGATATGCTAAGGGCATGTGTATTATAGTTTAAGGGAAGTTGGGATACGCATATATCATTAATCGAGTTTGCATATAATAACAGCTATCATTCCAATATTGGAATGGCTCCGTATAAAGCTCTATACGACAAACCTTACAGGACAACTGTATGTTGGAATAAGGTTGGAGAAAGAAAATTGATAATCCCAGAACTTGAATAGTAAACATCAGATAATGTTAAGCTGATCAGGGAAAATCTAAAGATGGCTCGAGATAGGCAAAAGAGTTATGTTGATAAGCAGGGAAGGGAATTGGAGTTTGAGATAGATGATCAAGTATTCCTTAAGTTATCCCCTTGGAAAGGAATACTAAGGTTTGGCAAGAAAGGGAAATTGAGTCCAAGGTACATTGGACCTTATGAGATAATGGAACGGGTTGGCCCATCGACTTACAGGCTAGATTTACCTCCAGAACTATCTCATATTCATGATGTCTTCCATGTATCCATGTTGAGGAACTATATACCAGATCATATTCATGAGTTACCAGAGTGATCAATACAGTTAAAAGAAAATCTAACTTATTAAGAAGAACCAGTGAAGATCCTTGACAGGAAAGAGCATGTGCTGAAGAACAAGATGATACCTTTAGTAAAGGTATTGAGGAGACATCATGGAGTTGAAGAAGCCATCTGGGAAAATGAAGAGCGAATGAGGAGTAAATACCCTTAACTATTCATTTGATGGACTTGAAGCAAATTTCGAGGATGAAATTTTCTAACGGGGAGTAAATTGTAAACCCCGAACCCTATTTTCCCTACTTAAGTACAATAATTAATACTTTAATTAAAATTACATAAAAGTTAATATTACATTTGTAGGAAAAAACTTGAGGATGTTTGAAAGGAAGAAAAGTTCTAAGTGTTGAGAAATAAGGCTCTCAGGTAGCAAGCCATTGATGAAACTTAGTAAAGGAAACTTGGCTAACTGTGGAAGATAAAGGTGTCCATGCAGTGAAGGCAGTTGAGGTGTACGGCAGCCTAGCGTCTTAAGTTAATTTTTGGGCATTAGGACGTGAAGGAAGGCACTGACCATGCGTTAAATGAAGAGGGCAAAGATGCCATGCGCTAGCAGGGGAGATGAATTGGTTAAACCCATGTGAGGTTAGATGGGCAAGGATGAGCACGACATAGCAAGGTGCTTTGGCATTGGGGTTGTTGAATGCGTTGGTTAGGTGAGGCTTTAGCATTTGTCGATGGACTACGTGATAAATGAAGAGGCGATGGCACGAGGAGATGCTAGTGTGCGATGGCCAGAGCATTGTATGGGCAGGAAAGCCCATGCATGTAACAGTGTACTAACATGCAGCAGAAGTAACAAAGCATTCAAATTCACTAATTTTGGTAGAAACTAAAGCATGTTCATCTACAATAAGAGGGTTTATAGTCGTACCTTTGAAGAACTCTTTAAGATCTTGATCAAACAGCAACAGTCTTCTCCAAAGAACAGTGTGAACCACCTCATGATCTTCCCCACTATCCTCTTGGAGATTTAGAACAAGTTATGGGACTCAAGAACAACTTAAAGCAACAAAATTTCAGAGAAAAACTCACTACATCAGCACTGTTTGAAGAACTCTTCTTAAGCTCGAAATTTTCTTTAAAATTTCTGTAGAATGCATGCCTCAATTTCACTCCATTCTTCTTTATTTATTGCAGATGAACATGCAAAGAAGAATGTTGCATGACTTGTAGATCATGCTTGGAGTAAATGAAGATGAGGTAATGGGTTTTGTGTGAGTATGAAGAAGATGGATAATGGAAATCCTTGATTTTCCATTTTGTGCATGTATTTCATCTTTCCAACTTTTCTCAAAATCGGCTAAACTCATTAGACCGATCTAACCCCCATTTGTTAACTAATGGGTCACTCCACTATAGCCCATAGTTGAACTCCCCTCACTTAGATATATTATGTCCATTTTATAACCATCATCAGTAAGTCGATCCTTCACAGGTTGTTCATAGTTACAGTTGTGTCAAGATAACCGTTTTACCCCAGTGAATACATCTTGTTCCTTAAGTTCACACTGACCCTCTAATGAACAATTCTGATTCATAACATCTATGAATCAAATCCTTTCTCTATCATGAGAAGGTGGGGTCCCGATTGTTCAAGACCTGGAATCAGTATAAGAGAACAACCTATCTGCTAACCCTAAATCGGGTAGAAGTGAATTCCATCTTGCAAGGCTATGTCCCCAACTATTCATCCGATCTTATCCCTAAAATGGGAGGCTTATTGAGCAGTGTTGTTGGACTACTTTCACCGTTTGCAGATCAAAGGATAATCCCGAACAAACAGGAGTTCATAGCTAGCTGAGGATAAGATCGAGTTAACCTAGATTATGTAATAAATGAAATAGTCAGTTTTAACAGTAAACGGTCGTTATAAAGAAAAGTGACTATTTTCGTGGTCCAGTCTATATGCAAACTCATTGCATAGGATGCCCCCACTCACATGTCTCAACATGAACGATCTATGGATCACATTGTTTGTAGCACCTTACAACTTCTTGTAACAACTACAAAGTGGGTCGCATCTAATAGTGTTATCAGGATGAGATACCCAATTTTATCCATATACTCATTAGATCATTTAGGCTATATACTATTAACTTTATCCTATTTATATCACTACATAAAGTTATAGTATTCAGACTATAGACATGGGTATGTTTATTGGATTTTCATAATGGAATGCAAAATCAACAATTTATTATTATTGATAAATAGAATGTTTAACACGAACTGTGAGTTCTAGGATATTCTCAACAATCTCCCACTTGGACTAAAACTTCAGTGAGAATAAATATATACAATATAATGTTGAGAAATATAAAGGGAAAATACAATAAACTAGGGCATCTCTAATACCATAGATATTCTCCCACTTGCCCTAGATTACACTAATCGGAGTCCTAGTCCAACTAGGTGGCCCTCGAACACTTTACCCTAGGCCTTTGTGAACGGATCAACAAGGTTGTCTTCAGAGGCAATCTTTGTGACGATCACATCTTCTCTGTGCACTATCTCCCAGATGAGATGATACTTTTTTCAATGTATTTTCCACATTTGTGACTCCTGAGTTCTTTTGAGTTGGCAACAACACCACTATTGTCACAATACAATGTGATAGGCAGGTGCATATCTGGAACTACTTCCAAACCAGCCAAGAATTTGCGTAGCCATACTGCTTATTTAGCAGCTTCACATGCAACCGCGTATTCTGCTTTTATTGTGGAGTCAGCAATACAACTTTGCTTAATGCTTCTCCAAACTATAGCTCCTTCGTTAAAAGTGAAAACTGATCCTGAGGTAGATTTCCTGGAATCTACGTCAGTCTTAAAATCAAAATCAGTGTATCCTATAAGGATCAAATCCTTAGATCCATACACAAGCATATAGTCCCTCGTTCTCCTTAGATACTTGAGGATAATTTTGACAGCAGTCTAATAACTATGTCCTGGATTGGATTGGAACCTGCTGATGATTCCAACTGTAAAGCATATGTCAGAGCATATACATAACATGGCATACATCAAACTCCCAACTGCAAATGCGTGACGAATTCTGTTCATTTCCTCAACCTCTTAAGGTGAATGAATTCCATGTCTAAAATATAACATACCTTTCTTGAGATTTTGCATATTATACCTTAACAACATCTTGTCAATATAAGATGCCTAAGATAGTGCCAATGTTCTATTTTTTCGGTTTCGGAAGATTTGTATTCCTAGAACATACTGAGCATCACCCAAATCTTTCATTTGGAACTGTGTTGCTAATCATCTCTTTACGTTAGCAAGAAAACTTGTCTCATTCCCAATAAGCAAGATGTCATCAACATAAAGAACTAAGAATGCTACAATCTTGTTGACTATCTTCTTGTACACACAAGGTTCGTCAACATTCTGTTCAAAGCCATAAGATTTGATCGCAGTGTCAAACTTATATTCCAGGATATGGACGTTTGTTTCAATTCATAAATGGATTGATTAAGCTTACAGACTTTCTATTCCTGTCCCTTTTTTATGAACCCTTCTGGTTGAGACATGAAAATCCTTTCATCAAGATAGCCATTCAAAAAAGCTATCTTGACATCCATTCGCCATATCTCATAGTCATAATATGTGGAAATGGAAAGAAGTATTCTTATTGATTTTATCATGGCAATAGGAGAAAAAGCTTCTTCATAATCAACTCCTTCTCTTTGGGTAAAGTCTTTTGCCACGAGTCTGCCTTTATAGTTTGTACCTTGCCAGTTTGGTCTCGTTTTCTCTTGTAGATCCATTTGCAACATAGGTGTAACCCCATGTGGCTGATCTACAAGTTTCCAGAAAAAGTTGAAGTACATAGACTCCATTTCATCGTCCATGGCTTTTATCCACTGTTCCCTGTCAACATCTTCTATTGCCTTCTTAAAGGTTAATGGATCCTCTAAACCATCATCTTGTATGATGTTTTGAGTTTCTGTTAAACCCATATAGCGTTCCGTTGTTGAATAATCCTCCCACTATGTTGAGGCATCCTCAACTCTTGGGATGGACGTGACGAGACAACAACAGTTGTCGATGGACTAACTTGAACAACAACTCTTGTTGACCTTTCTGTAGTATCATTAGTCAGTTCTTGTAATATTAGTTTAGTGCGAGATAGATTATTTTTAATATGATCCTCTTCTAAGAATGTAGCATTTATGGATACAAATACTTTATCTTCTTGGGGATCATAAAACAATCCTTCTTTCTTGGGTTTCCTACAAATAGGCATAATTTTGAACGTGTTTCCAATTTCTTAGGATTCTGTACCAATGAGTGTGTTGGACAACTCCAGATACAGAAATAACGTAAACTAGTTTTGCATCCTTTCCATAATTCATACGGTGTTTCTTAAATACTTTTTAAAGGAAAAACGTTCAAAATATTTACTGCAGTCTGTACTGCATACCCCCAAAAGGATTGAGGTAACTGAGCATAACTCATCATAGACTGAACCATGTCTAACAAGGTTGGATTTCTCCTTTATGCAATACCATTTTTTTGTGGTGTTCCAGGTGCTGTGAGTTGGGATTAAATTCCATGATCTAATTGATAGTTCTGAAATTGCAAATCCATATACTCACCACCTCGATCAGATCGAAGTGTTTTAATTCTTTTACTTGATAGATTTCCAGTCTCAGCCTTAAATTCTTTGAACTTTTCAAGAGTTTTAGACTTATGACTAATTAAGTAAATATAGCCATATCTAGAGTAATCATCAATAAAGCTGATGAAGTACTGATAACCTCCTCGTGTTTTAACATTCATCGGACCACATAGGTCTGAATGTATAAGTTCAAGAGGCTCTTTGGCACAAAAACCTTTGTTAGAAAAAGATCTTTTAGTCATTTTTCCCTCGAGACATGATTCACATGGAGATTTAGAACTATCTTCTAACTGATTTAGATGATCGTTTTTACCAATCTCTCAATCTTGTTGAGATTAATGTGACCAAGCCTGAAGTGCCAAAGATAGGTGTTAGGAGAAATTTTTTGTTTCTTATTATGAGTCTCAACTGTTTTAAACATCTCTATATTTAAACTGACTCTCGCTTCTATTGGTTTTAATATATACAAATTATTTTCAAGTCTTGCAAAATAAATATGAACACCTCTTAAATAAACAAACACCTCATTACATTCAAAAGATACATTGTACATATTTTCTAGCAGACAGGAAATGGAGATCAGATTTCTTTTCATCTTAGGTACATAGAATACATTCTTAAGTAAGATAAAAGAATCTCCAAAAATAACTTTACATCTCCCACTGCTTCAGCCAAAATGACTTCACCTGTTCCCACCTTGAAACTCATCTCAAGTTCAAAAACTCTTCTCCAAAAACTAGTTTCCTGTAGAAAAGTGCAAACATGATTACTGGCGCCTGAATCCAATATCAAGGTAAGGTGAGAATTTTCCACTATACATGTTTCAACAACTAATAAATCAGATTTACCTTGTTTTGTCTTTTCTGCTTTCTTCTCAGCCAAATACATTGGGCAGTTTCATTTACAGTGCCCAACTTCTCCACAATGGAAACATTTTCCTTAGGGAGTTTTGTTTTTGTTTTTCTTTGCAGTGGCTTCCTTTTTCCCTTTTCCTTTCTTCTTCATTTGTACGGTTTTATCCTTAGAAGAAGAAGAACCAGATTTCTTATCATCAGCGGGTTTCGTTCCTGACGTCGAATCCTTATAAAACTTCTTAGGTTTCGAAATAACGTTTATTTCTTTTTCCTTCAGTTTCATCATTGATTGATAAGTCTGTAACTCATTCAACAGCGTCGTCAAATTATAAGTGATTTTGTTCATAACATCTTTGTTCTGAACGGCAGATAACTCTTCGGGAGAGATTCCAGTATCATGCTCACTTGACTCGTCTCGTTTATCATTGCCCCGTGAGCCTCTGCAACATTAAAATGAACCATCATATCGAGAACGTGTTCTCTCTTACTTGGTTCCATCTTTCATGCGCGTAACATAGACATACTTGATGGCTTCATGTCTAACAGAAGATGACGGTTGCCCAAACATCTATTGTAATGACGTTATTATCTCACGGGCGGTGGGCATGAACTCATGCTTCTTATTGAGTACATCAGATATACTCGCCAAGTTATAGGCCCAGGCTTTCTCGTTCGCCCTCACCCACCTATCCTAGACATCCCGAACATTTTGAGTGGCTATTGAACTGGGAACTGGAGGACACTCTTCTGTCAACACAAGCCTCTGTCATCGCCACCGTCGCCTCCTCCGTAAGCAGTGGTTGGTTTACAACCCCAGCCTCGGGCAGTCCTTCTCCTTTCTCCAGGTTACTCAGAATGTTTCCGAATACCTCGTTGTCATCTCGTCTCTTCTTTTCGCTTTCAGTGGAGACTACTGGAGTTGGGAGTGGGGTGCTTTCAGTGCTTTTCCCCCTCTTGAACTGAAGTGGTCTGATGGCTAATGGGTTTTGTCGGGGTCTTCCGGCGATTCTAGGAACAGTGTGAGGTTGAGTAGCAAGACGGCGACTAGCAGTAAGGAATGCTGCCTTTCGCATGGAAAGTTGGTCAGCTGAAGGTGTTGAGGGTGAAGCGGAAGGTTGGGAAGTTTGGTTGGCCATGATGCTAAGATGAAAGAAAGCTGGAAAACGTTAGGGTTTCAGGGAAGAAGAAAGCTCGGTATGCAGGGGCGCTAGGGTTTCATATTGCAAATGAGGCAAAGTGTGCTCACAGACAGGGAAAGTCCTTTATATAGGTTGGGCCTTAGTGGGCCCAATACTATTGTTGCGGTGGCAGGCCTCGAGACACTCAAAAGGCCCGCCGTTTGAACTCCCCTCATTTATGAGGTTTCAGGTAAACGTCCTTTCGTCTGCAGACTCATCATTTCTTTGGAATATGGAACAATTGGACTTCTCAATTTTGCAAAAAGAATTATCTTTAAAGTTTTATTCGAATGGACGCAAGGAAAAGATTAACGCAATGTGTTCACCAACACAAATGCATCTTTGCAGAGGACGGGCAACAACGCATGCATCTCTGCAACACACCCCTTAACTAAACACATTTCTAGAGGATCAGGCGCACGGTATTGCTACCAGCGCAACACTACCTCAACATAGTGCATTTTGCTAAGGACAGGCAAAGGACACACACGTGCACAACACATCCTCAGCTCAATGCCTTTGAGTTGGATGAACGCAAAGTGTATCTTGTTGGTTCAAGATGCGTCCATTATCGCAATGCATATTGGATGTGTTTTATTTTATTATATAATTTTTTTTCATCAACGCAAGTTGCTATGACTTGCGATAATAAATTTCTTCTCATTACTCAATCATTCACCAATTAAAGAATAATGCATTAATGACAGAAAAGTAAAAGGAATTAAAACAGTACAAAAATGAATGCAAGGACAGTAAATGAAGAATAAATTCATAAAGTCATGAAACAAATTAAATGGAGCAGTAAAGACAAAGTTCAGAAATTTATAAAGACAAGAATTAAAGAAAGCATTTAAACATAGATGTGAGATATGGATCGGAAGATGATTTTCTTTGAATGAGCGCAATCCACACCTCTGCAGGCGGTCCAGCTTGCCTGCCCAATGTCCTAGGGACATTGCTCCTTTCCATGAGATCCTAGGGCTTCAGAGTTGCTGGGCAACGTACCAGGTGTTCTGTTTCTAAGCTCCGATACTAGTTAGCCCACTTGAATCTCTAAGTTTCAAATTGAAGATGCCTGCGCCTGCATCACTGCGTCATTTTTGTCCATATATTGTTTGAGCAGGGCCTCCAATGAGCTTCCAGAGGTGTTTGAAGATGAGGGTTGCTGATTATGCGATTGCCTTGGTTGCCCCAGATTCGAGTTATGGTGAAAAGGAGGAGGGTTCCCTCGACTGCCACTTTGATGGTTGTTTGGCCCCCCTTGGTTGGGATTCCCTCCCTAACCGATGGTTCCTCCAACCTGGATTGTAGGTGTTGCTGAAGGGGTTGTTTTGGATGGCGCATACTTGCTGCATGTTTGATGGGCACATTTCTGCTACATGAGCCCCTCCACAATTAATGCAACTTATTGCGGCCACTTAAGCCGGCGCAACGGGTTACGTTGATTGTTGGGGGATGACTCCTTAATTGATTGCCATCAATTGGAGTATAGAGGTCACTGCCGCCATCTGTGCGACCAAAGTCGTCATTGTCAACGTAGGGACAATGGCAGATTCATTCTTTCTTCTTTCAGAGCCTCTGCCTCTATATCCATCATTGATCCAGTCATCCATGTTCCGCGAGATGTGGTCAAGGATGACCTTGGCCTCGATATACGTCTTGTCCATAAAACCTTCTGCCGCGGAGGCGTCAGCAACAGCCTACGTCGATCTGTTTAGGCCATTGTAAAATGTCTCCATGAAAACACAATCGGGTATCCCGATATGCGGGCAGTTCTTCACCAATCTTCAAAATTGCACCCAGGCGGTGCTTAGGGTCTCATTGTCCATTTGCTCAAAGTTCAACACGTCCTTTCGTCGCCTTACATTGACGGCCGGCGGGAAGAACTTCTTCATGAATCGCTCAACCAGCTGATCCCATGATGTAATCTCATTCGGCTCTAGTGAGTGAGCCCACCTCTTGGCTTCGTCCCTCAAGGTGTAAGGGAATAAATAAAGTCTAATACCCTCAAGGGTAATGCCAGGTAATGAGAAGTTGCCGCACATTTCAACAAAACTGGTCAGGTGGGCATGTGGGTCTTCACCTTGCAGACCCCCAAATTCCCCTGCGTTCTGGATCATTTGGAGCATGACTGGTTTTATTTCGAACATTGCATTCACCTTTACTATAGGCCTCGAAATCCCAGGCGAAAAATCGTACAGATTGGGCACCGCGTAGTTCCTCATGGGAATGTTGCGGTCAGTAGCAAGGAACACTGGATCCTGCGCTAGCCGTACCGCCCCTTGATTTCCTGCGGGAGCCACATTATCATTATTATCTGTCATATCAGCTGCTTTCTTTCACCTTACTCAGTTCTGGCGTGCCCGTGCGCGAAAGGTACGCTCGATCTCTAGGTCAGTTACGAATTCTGGTTCGGTACCAGTACTCATAAATTATTAGACTACTCTCCGCGTTGAACAACCAGTACAAAGAGATCTGTCCTACAAAATACCACAAACATTCTCAAACAATAACCGTTAACCAATCCCCGAAAACAGCGCCATAAACTTGATGACATAAAATGCGATGATGCCATAAACTTGTTGACATAGATTTGATGCTTCTATTTTGTGGACAATGATCTTATGTCATACAACGCATGGATGAATGATGACTTTATTTTCTTTATGCGATACTACTTCTAGATATGCGTTATTAATGAATGTTCTTGTAGTATGCTATGCGTTGTCACAATTTTTCTTGCATTGGAACCAAGTATAATTCCATCGCAAGTTTCTCGGTGTGATCCGAGGTTGAACACAAGGATTGTTTTAGGTTAATCGAGTTACAATTATGATATATGCGACCGGGGTTTTTTTTCCAACTTAATAAAAGTGTGGTTTGTACATGCGATAAAGTAAATTGTGCAGTAAAGTAAAGATAAGCGATAAAAATGCGATAATAAAGTAAATTGCGATAAAAGTAAAGTGCGATAAAATACACCTAAGTTATGATGATACAAGATACAGGTTACATGATACAAGATATCGAGGTCGAGATTGACTGTGAAGATTATACAAAGATCGTGTTATGCGGTGGTAAGGCTTATATGCGAAGTAGAAAGAGAAAGGATAATTAATATAAACATCGCAAGTTTCTTAATTGCATTAAAGATATAAGTATGTTCCACTTTCCCTTGGTGTACACCTCTCGGTGATCGGCCGCGTTTCCCACATCTCTGTGGTGAAATAGGGACGAACGTAGTGAACGCAAGGTTGCTTCCATCTCTGGAAGTAGTTCTTGCTTTAGTTAACGCATTCTTCTAACCTTCTTTCGACAGATCAGAATGGCATCTTCACTTCTGCTCTCATAGGTGAAGATGTCGTCTAGCATGCTTTAGCTAAACATCCTTATTTCTTTAGCACGAATTAAATTACTTACTTAATTCATATTAATCACCAAGGGATTAAGAAAACATCGTGGAGAAAACGATTTATGGAGGAACGAAAATAGATAGAAATGTGGAAATGAAAATGATCACGACAATTAATTATAAAATCAAGCATTTGATACATGGTTGTAAATTATTTAAATTAAGAAGATGAAGTACAATTGATAAATAAGAGTTAGAAACAGATACAGAAGAGTGCTAATGTCTTGACACTGATCTGGATGGAGAAATCGCTTGCCAGCGTATTGAGTGAATGGAAGGATAAGCTTCCCTCTCAGGCTTGCTCAACCGGTAGAGTTGATCTAGGTACAGAGCTTCACGATGGGGATTTGGAATGATTCGCCCTGAGACTCACCTCTCGACCTTGTCTCTTTTTTTCCCGGATCTTCTTCGATCAGCACTCAGATTAGCCTCTCTCTCAATAGCCTCGTATCAATTATCCCTCGTATCAAGTATATCTTTCAGTGAATTCTTTGAAGGTATTTTTAGATGAATGCTCTGACTCTCTGCCATGTGGTCCCCACTTTATTGTTATGGAAATTTCGAGAATGGTGGAATGAATATTCCTTCTATTATGCAATCAATCCATCGAAAATGCATAACGGTTAGTTGTACACGTGTCAAAATCCTCCGTGATTGTGTTGCTCCTTTGCATCTTCGATCGTGTGCCCGCATGCAGTATTGTTTTTTTATTACCACATGCAGTTGAAGTTGCGTTGATCGCAAAGCTCTTGATCGATTGTCGCATGCGCCATCATTGCGTTGATCGTCTATTCATTCCTGAATGATGGGTGCAATGTGACGTAGATGCGTTAATATTTTTCTCTTGAGCCATGAGTGCATACAGTGACTTGATTTCCTGCAAAACAGACTTGAAATATTCTTTTCTACCATCGTAATGGTGTCAGTGGGTGTATTGACGATAATTTATAATTATTGTATTTCTTAGCCCATTTCCATACAATTGACGCAACTTTCCTTTCTTTGGCCGCAATATCTAAATAAAGTAGTATAAATAACTTGTATTTCTACAAGTTATCACAACCCCAAATTTAGATATATGCTTGTCCTCAAGCATATCTTCTACAAGACAATAATGCTCAATTCCTATCCTAAATTTTTGCATCGATTGGTTGCTCCGAATGCTCCACTTAGGTACATTACTTGACAACGCAATTTCCTTCTATCCTTGCCAATTCATATCAAAGCCCTACTTTATTCTTCTATACTACAAATTTCTGCTCAAAGATGTTTTTCTGGTTTTAAAAAAAATGTTTACCTCTTCTTTATCAAAATAACTTGATGCATCTGGATGGCGTGGTCAAACTTTGCGTCATTTATTAGAGACTATTGATCATGGTTACACTCTTCGTTTTAGCTTGTTCCCGGGGGTGTCATGCGAACATCCAACTTCGGTTGTGTGCCAATTTCAACTTTAACTCATGAATTTCAGAGGAGTTGTCTCTTGCATCTTTATTTTTTCTTTTGCATTTTTTCTCTTTTCATATTGCGTTGTTCCTGGAAACCCACCTTCGTTTTGGCTTGCTCCCACGGGTGTCATGCGAACATCCAACTACGAGCAGGTTCCTTTTATAACTAACTCTTATTAGGTCGGGAATGTTTTTGAGGTTTTCCTTGCGTTGACATTGGAGTTTATATGAAAAATATATATAAAAAAAAATTAAATGAAAAATGAACGCATTTTTCTTAATGACCGCATACTCTTGATCTCATCTGCTCAAACCTTCCCCATTCCCAAATTTAGAGATGTGCAAAGCCCTCATTGCGTTGTTTAGAAAGAATAGATAAACACTTAGACAAAAATTCAAAAAGAAGGTTTGAGCATAATTTTGAAGGGTAAAAGGTAAAGCATTGCTAAGCTACGAATTAACTAAGTATTAGTTAGAAATTCCAAAGTGTGGGAAATGTTTCTAAGTGAGTGCATATTATACATCATGGCAGCACAATGAATAACGCAAAAAGAAAAATTAAGTCACTTAAAGCATGATCCACTCGTATGTCTCCACGTACATGCTTAAGTTACAACGATAACCAGGGATCTTAGTTTATTGGTTTGTGGTTAATGCAATTAAAATAACTCATATTTCATAGACATAAGTGAATAAAATATCTCATATTATTACATCATAAAGAGTTTGTTCATATAAGTGTTTACAAACTACAGGACCCTACGAGATTTATGGCATCAATCCCAACAACTGTGTCTACAATAAACGAACTCGCAATGTAACGGAGTCCATTAATGTTGTAATTAAAGATGATGTTGGCTCTTTCGGTTCTACTTCTACAGAGTAAGAAGATTCTTACACTGCTTCTTTTGTCAATACTATTGTCCCTAACATCTCGACTGACATGAATTCGAAAATATTTATGGAGCGTAACCTGAATGTTTCTGAGCAGATGGAGGGTAGTAACAGGCAATAGCAGGGTTCATAAAAATCATCCCTCTAATAACTTAATTAGTAATCTTGAAGAAAGAGTGACAACCAGAAGGAAAGTTAAAGTCAACTATCTTGAGATGATTAATAATATTTACTTCACTTCTCCATGTTGAACCAAGAAGTGTCAAAGAAACTCTTGAAGATGAATGTTGAATCAATGCAATGCAAGAAGACCTTAGGTAATTTGTGAAGAACGATGTTTGGACTCTCTTTCCCATACTAGAATATGTGAATATAATTGGGACAAAGTGGATTTTCAAGAAACAAGACAAATGAGAATGGCAATGTCATTAGAAATAAAACCAGATTAGTGGCTCAAAGGTACAGTCGAATAGAATAGATGGATTTTGATGAAACCTTTGCTCCTGTTACAAGACTTGAAGCTATCAGAATCTTGCTTGGTATTTTTTGCCTTCTAAAATTCAAACTATATCAAATGGATATAAATAGTGCATTCTTGAACAGATATCTAGAGAAGGAAGTGTATGTAACTCAACCCAAAGGATTTGTAGATCCTACTCATCCTGACCATGTGTATAAACTTAACAAGGCTCTTTATGGCCTCAAACAGGCACCCAAAGCCTGGTATGAACGATTAACCCAATTCCTTGTCAACAACAGGTACAGTCGATGAGGAGTTGATAAGACTCTTTTTGTAAAAAAATCTCATGAAAATTTTGTGATTCTTTAAATTTATGTTGAAGATATTATTTTCAAAGAGATGTCAAAGGAGATGGTCGAGCTCTTGTGAGACAACAGGAAAAATTCAAGATAAGCTTGGTAGGAGAACTATCCTATTTTTCTGGGATTTCAAATAAAGCAACTGAATGAGGGAATCTTTATCTCTTAAAACAAATATGCCAAGATTTTAGTGAATAAGTTTGTCTTAGAAAGTGCTAGTGTCAAAAGAACTCCAGCTCCAACTCATGTGAAAATGTCAAAAGACTTAGGTAGAATACAAGTCGATGAAAGTCTATATAGAAGCATCATTGGGATCTTGCTGTATTTAATAGCTAGCAGGTCAGACATTGCTTTCGTTGTAGGTGTGTGTGTGTCAGATATCAATCTTGTCATAAAAACAGTCATCTGCTCAGTGCAAAAAGGATAATCAAATACGTAAATGGGACAAGCGAATATGGTTTATCGTATACATTTGACACAAGTAGCTCGTTAGTTGGCTACTATGATGCTGATTAGGCAGGAAACTCAGAGGATAGAAAGAGTACTTCTGGAGACTGTTTCTTCTTGGGCAACAACTTGACTTCGTGGTTCAGCAGTCGTGTTTCCCTATTGACGGCTGAAGCTGAATACATTACAGTCGGGAGTAGTTGTACTAAACTGATCTGGATGAAGCAAATAGTATCGAGTATGATGTCCCATAAGATGTCATGAATATTTACTGTGACAACATAAGTGCGATTAATATAGCCAAAAATTTAGTCCAACACAGTCGTATCAAACATATTGACATTAAACACCATTTTATTCATGACCTTGTGGAAAGTAAGCAGGTCAAGTTAGAGCATGTCAACCTAAACATTAATTAAGAAACATCTGTACCAAGGCAGTAGATAATGATTGTTTTGAGGCCCTCAGGGAATCTTTAGGCCGTTGTGTCTTGAAGGCATAACAATTAAATCCGTGAGTCGTTCAACTGAGGATCTTAACCTATCAAGCATGCAAGCCCATGAAGTTATTGTTGCAAATGCCTTAATGACGGTTGTTGGGAGTTTAAGAAAGTCTAACAGTGTTTTATTTTCAAATTACTTTTTGAATTAGAATTTTTAGTAGTTTAATCGTGGCAGATCTCCCCATTGTATCGTGGGTTTGTTCTTCTCTCAACCGTCTTTTTACCAAATTTTTGTGTTGACTTGTCATACTAAACCTTTTCTAATGATGAGTACTCGTCAAGGAACTCATTCTTTCTAATGATGAGTACTCGTCAAGGAACTCATTATTCTTATAGAAAAATGGTGAGATACAAAGAGAAGGCCAAATGAAAGTTGCATGTGTCTAAGAATGTTCCTTCTGCTTAAATCAACAAATATGGAGTTCGTGTGCGTGGACTCCGTTCTCAGCAGAATGAAATTGGAGTTCTTCCTCTCTCATCAAAGTGGAAACGCTCTGGGTAGGATTGATTGACGAATCAAAAGGAAAAGAATAGATAAGCTCCTCTGCCTTGACATTATCTAGCCTGATTGGACCTGGGAGAGAAATCCGTCCAAATATTGAAAAATCTACATCAAGTGATTCTTCCGATCACATGCATGATTTTATAGTCGTGCCTAGAAACCCTAATGAGATTGTCAAACTGCCTATAATGATCAAGTAAAAGCTAGGATTTCCGAGAGTAGATTAATTTCTAATACAAATCTTGCATCTAGTTTTAGCACTGTTGAATCTACCATGCATGCTTCTGATACTATTTTGGGAGAAAATGTTGCAATTCCTAGTATTTCTAAGTTTGATAATTTGTCTATACCTTTTGAGAGTACTATTGAGACTGCTACTAAGTTTGTTAAAACTGAAGGTGTGAATGTCTCCGAAGAAAATATTTTAAAGACTGTTGTTGAAAATATTGTTTCTACTTCCTCGGTGTTTGATGCTATTGATTCGCTAATTGGTCCTGCAATTCCAGTAAAACAGTTAAAATACTTCGAACTAATCGAGGTGGAGAGTAAATGGATTTGAAATTCTAGGACTATTTGATAGAACATAGAATTTTATCACAACTCTTTGCACCTGGTACACCTCAGCAAAATAGTGTATCAAAAAGAAGAAATCGAACCTTGTTGGATATGGTTTAGTCTATGATGAGTTATGCTCATTTACCTTATTCGTTCTGGGTTATGAAGTATAGATTGTAGCCTATATTTTGAACTGTGTTCTATTCAAGAGTGTTTCTGAAACATCTTTGGAATTATGAAATGGCCATAAAGGTAGTTTATGCCATTTCAGAATATGGGGTTACCTAGCACACATGCTTGAGGCTAATCCTAAGAAATTGAAATCTCGTTCAAAATTGTGCCAATTTGTAGACTATCCTAAAGGAACGAGAGGTGGTTACTTCTATGATTCTTAAGATAATAAAGTATTTATATTGAAAAATGCTACATTTTTAGAAAAAGACCGCACCAGGGGACAAAAACCACGCAGTAAGATAATATTGAATGAGCTTTCCAACGAAACTAATGAACCTTCAGCAAGAGTTATTGAAGAACCAAGTACATCAACAAGAGTTGTTGATGTAGGTTCATCTAGTAGGTCACATCCTCAACTGTTGAGGGAACCTCAACGTAGTGGGAGGTTAACCCGCCTATTCGTTCTATGAGTTTAACAAAAACCCTAACCGTCATATCTGATGGCAACATCAAGGATCCATTGTCCTATAAGAAGGAAATGGAGGATGTACATAAATATAAATGGATCAAAGCTATGGACCTTGAAATTGAGTCTATGTACTTCAATTCAATCTGGGATCCTTATAAATCAACATGATGGAGTAAAACCTATAGGTTGCAAATGGATCTACAAGATAAAAAGGGGTGTGGATGGGAAGATGCAAACCTTTAAGTCTAGACTAGTGGCAAAAGGTTATATCCAAGTTGAAGGATTTGACTATGAGGAGACTTTCTCACATGTTGTCATGTTGAAGTCTATCCAGATACTCCTATCCATTTTTGCATATTATGACTATGAAATTTGGCAAATAGACATAAAATCTGTCTTTCTAAATGGCAATTTTTAGGAGGCCATCTATATGCAACAACTAGAGGGATTCATAACCCAAGGTCAAGAGCAAAAGGTTTGCAAGCTTAATCAATCCATTTATGGACTGAAACAAGCTTATCGATCTTGAATTATAAGGATTTGTATTACGATCGAATCTTATATTTTTTTTTATCAAAACGTTGATGAACCTTGTGTTTACAAGAGAATCATCAACAGGTTAGTAGCTTTTTTAGTGTTACACGTAGACGATATCCTACTCATTGGGAATGTTATAGGTCTATTGACTGACATAAAACTGTGGCCGACAGCCCAATTCCAAATGAAAGATTTGGGAGAGTCACAGTTTGTTGTAGGTATTCAGATCTTTAGAGATCAAAAAAACAAATTGTTGGCCTTGTCTCAGGCATCATACATTGACAAGATGTTTGTCAAGTATTCAATGTAGAACTCCAGGAGAGGATTATTCCCTTTTAGGCATAGAGTTGCTCTATCTAAGGAACAATGTCTTAAGACACCTCAAGAAGTTGAGGAGACAAGATGGATCTCCTATGCATTGGCTATTGGTAGCCTTATGTATGTAATATTATGTACAAGACCTGACATCTGTTATATAGTAGAGATAGTCAGTAGATATCAGTTTAATCTAGGATTAGACCATTAGACTATCGTTAAAACTATCCTCAAGTATCTCTAGAGAACGAGGGGCTATATGCTTGTGTATGGGTCTAAGGATTTGATCCTTACAGGATACATTGACTTTGATTGGGATTCTAGGAAATCCACTTCAGGATCAGTGTTTACTCCTAATGGAAGACCCATAGTTCGGAGAAGCACTAAGAAGAGGTGCCTTGCAGACTCCACTATGGAGGCAGAATATGTAGCAGCTTGTGAAGCTGCCAAGGAGGTTGTTTGGCTTAGAAAATTCTTGACTGATCTGGAAGTTGATCCAGGCATGTCAAAGCTCATCACCCTTTATTGTGATAATAGTGGTGTTGTGGCTAATTCCAGCGAGTCCAAAAGCCACAAGCGTGGAAAGCATATTGAGTGTAAGTATCACTTGATACGGGAGATTGTGCATCGAGGGGATGTGATCGTCACGCAGATAGCTTCAATGCACAACGTTGTTGATCCGTTTACAAAAGCCCTCACAACTAAGATGTTTTAGGGTCACTTGGAGAGTCTAGGTCTTCAAAACGAGCTACATTCAGTCTAGAAAAAGTGGAAGATTTTATACTGGGTGCATATTGTATGCTCTAGTTTCTTGTTTTTATGTATTGTTGTAATAGTTTGTGTACACCCCACTAACTTTAGACAAGTGGGTGATTGTTAGAGTTGATGCCCTAAATCTCGTGGTCTTGTAGTTTGTAATTGTGTCGTGCAAACTTTTTATTTATCTAATAAAATAATAGTATTTTATTTGACACTTAGTTGCATTAACCCACAAGAGCAATAAACTAAGATCCAATGTTATCTTCTGTAACTTAAACATGTATGTGGAGACATACAGGTGGATCATATTTAAGTGATAACCTAAATGGTTTGTAGTAGATAGAATAAGGTTGGGTACCTTATCCTAGTGACATTACGAATACGACCCGCTTTGTAGTTGTTACAAAAATTGTTGTAAAGTGCTATAAATGATTTGATCCTGATAATTCGTTTGGAGACATGTGAGCAGGGAAATTATATACAAAGAGTTTGTATAAGATCAGACCACGAAATGAATAGTCTCTCCATATAATACTGTTGCTAGAAGAGACTTACATTTCACTAAGATGACTATAGGTGACTTGACTAAATCTTGAATGAGTTGCAAACTCCAGCCTATGAAGACGATTCTTTGATCTGCATGGGTGAGAGTGGCCAGTTTCACCGACTCAATATGCCTACCGTTTTAGGGATTTACCTGATTGGGGAGCTGGAAATGCAGCTACATAAGAAGGAATTCACTCATGCTCTATAATTAGAGTAAATAGAGAAATTTCTCCCTTAAGGGCTGATTCCAGGGCTTGAACAATGTAGCGCCACACCCTCTCCTAGCCCGAGAGGGGTTCGGTTATAGTTGGACTATAACTGATTATTCATTAGAGGATCAGTGATACTTAAGGAGTTAGATGTAACTATAAAGACAAAATGATAATTTTGGACAAACTATACTTACGAGTAATTTGTGAAGGGTCAATGCACTGTCGATTGATTATATCCAATGGACACATAAATATATTTGTAGTGCGAAGAGTGCATTCGTTAGTCTTTAATGGAGTGAATGACAGTTAATGGAAGTTGATTAATTTAATTAAAGAGTTTAGTTAATTAATCAAGTACCATTGGTGCTTCAATCTATAGGTTCATAAGGTCCCCTCAGTAGTTCAATTGGGGTTAATGAGAATCAAATTAATTTTGGATTAATTTGAATTGTTAAAATTAACGGAGGAAAGTAATTATATGAGATATAATTAATATAAAATTAATTATATGAGATATAAATAATATAATATATATGATACATTATAATATAAGTTTTATTTCAGAGGAAAATAAATATTTGAATATGATTCAAACATTAATCATATGAATGTGATTCATATAAACACTATAGATTAAATTTAATATGAATTTGATTCATATTAAATAGTATAGGTTAAATGAGAGAATATTAAACTATAGGTTATATTATATAATCTAAATTATAGGTTATATATTATATTAGATATAACATATAGTCTAATGTATGATATATAGTAAATTGGTTATTATATATTATATAAATTTATTTTAAAATGTTGTTTTTTTAAATTAATTGGTTATGGAGGGAGTTATTTGGATAAGTCCCTCCCCTTTTAGTCTCTCATTAAACGTGGAAGTGGGGCATTTTTTTGGGAATATGATTCATATTCTTCTTTGGTTTTCACATTACACGTAAGACTTTCCTAAGTGCATTATCTGCAGAATTTTTCTCTCAAAACAAAAACTCTTCCTCCCTCTGCCATTTAAATTGAAGCCCACAACTCTCGACGATTCTCACCCTTCAAGAATACCAAGGTAATCCAATGGTGGTATCCAAATATGGAGTTTGCTTGCTGTAATTTTGGGCATTGGTGTATTCATGACTAAAGAATTCATTGAGTTCGTGACTGGAGAGGAAACGTGAAGATATTTTGGTCTTCAAGGGTAAATTATCTTCAGATCTCTTCTTCCTCTTCTATTTCTGTAAAAGGCATGCTAAATTAGAATGCATATTCTCTTCCCGCCCTCTATGTTTTATTAATTTCTGTAAAATTAAAATTGGGCTATGAACCGCTTCCGCATCGGGTGTTTACACATTTCCAGCTTGTGTATGGAGCTAAGATTTGATCCTTACAGGATACACTGATTTTGATTTTCAAACTGGTAGAGATTCCAAGAAATTCATATAAGGACCAGTGTTCACTCTTAATGGAGGAGCAACAGTCTACAGAAGCACAAAGCAAGGTTGTATTGCTAACTCTATTACGGAGGCAGAGTATGTAGCAGGCTTGTGAGATTACCAAATAGGCTGTAATGCTTAAAAAGTTTTTGACAGATCTATAAGTTTTTCCTGACATGTCAAAGCCTATCACCCTTTATTATGATAATAGTGGTCATGTAGTAACTTCTAGAGAGCCTAGGAGCTATAAGAGAGAGAAGCATATTGGGCACAAATATCATCTCATTCGGGAGATTGTGCATCGAGGGTACATGATCATTATGAAGATCACTTTGGAGCACAATGTTGCTGATCCATTTACAAAGGCGCTCACGACTAAAATGTTTGAAGGTCACCTAAAGAGTCTGGGTCTACGAGACATGCATCATCTAGTCTAGGGCAAGTGGAAGATGTTACTGGATGCATAACGTATGCCCTAGTTTATTATTTTATGTACAATACTCTGTTTATATTTTATATTTGTACATCCTACTAGCTTTAAGACACGTTAAAAATTGTTGGGTTGTGCCATAAATCTCGTGGTTTCATAGTTTGTAAATTATTTTTACAAAAAATTATTTATTTAATAAAATAAAGTGTTATTTTGTTTAACATTTAGTTGCATTTGTTGGGTTTTATGCCCCAAAACTCGTAGATAGTAAGTGTTATTAATTAACCGTCATTAATAAAGAGTTATAGATGTTAATTCTATAAATGTTATTGTTTGTGTTGTTTGTCTATTTTCTCTTAATAACCTTAAATCTAATAAACTAACATCCAAGGCTGCCTTGTGAGTATTGAACTATATGTGGAGACATACAGGGATCGATGTTCAAGATACAGCCTAGAGGGTCTATAGTATAAGGATAAGGTTGGATACCTTATCCTGGTAACACTATGGATACGACCCACTTTGTATTTGATATAAATGCAATGATCCAACGTGTTCGTGTAAGGGACATACGAGTAGGGGTATCCTATGCAATGAATTTGTATAAAACCGGACCGCAAAGTAGTAATCACTAGATGTAACACCATTAACTAATTAGATTCTTGTTTCAATAAGATGACCTAGGCAATTTAGTCTTGATCCTGAGTATATTATGAACTCTTGTTCACGAGGGATTGTCCTTTGATTTGTATGGGTGAGGGTGGTCAGTTCGCCGACTTAATATACCTACCATTTTGGGGACAAGATTGAGTAAGGACCTGGGAACATAATAATACAAGATGAAATTAACTCATTCTTACCTTCAAGGTAAGTAGATGAGTGTTCCTTTAAGTGGTGGTTTCGGGACTTAAACAAAGGGCTCTACCCTCTCATTGGCCTAAGAGGGGTTTCTGTTTACTGGTTGACCATAAACAAGTTGTTCATTAGAGAAACACTAGTATTAAGGAGTCAGAGGTAACTCAAGGGTAAAATGGTAATTTGATCTAGTTGAAGTTACAAACACTCGTGAAGGACTAACTTGCTGTTATTGGTCTATATCCATGGACACAAAAATATATCTGTAGTGAAAAGAGTGCAGATGTGGGTCTTTAGTGGAGTGTACCCACAGTTAACGAATATTGATTAAATTGGCTAATGAGTTTAGTCAATTAATCTCATATTGTTGGAGCTTCTGAGCTACAAGTCCACCAGGTCCCCTTGTTAGCTCACTATAGGATATTAAAGAGATATGATTTGAATTGTTCCAATCAATTTGAGGAAACTGTATATTAATATGATTAATATGTAATTGATTATGGATATGATCTATAATATAAATTAAATTGGAAAGAAACAGTTGAATAAGATTCAAATAATTAATTCAAGTGAATTAACTTCACAAAGAATTAATTAATAGAGATGTATTACACATATACATACGATGTTTATGATAATTAAATATATATGTTAAATTGGATTTTGAAGGAACTCTTAAACAAGAGTATCTATGAGCAAAAGCAGATCTTTCCGATTTCATTGTGACAACATTACCACACATACATTCAAACATACAAATATGCATTGAAACACTAATTACTGACAAATAAATACAAAAGACCAAGAGACTTATCAGTTGAAGACAGTCTTCAATCGAACTCGGTCCAATGGAAGCGAACTCCTCACGCTTCTTATCATCCAGTAAGCAGTCGCTAAGTAGCACCACGATCATCTACACGATTTGCAGCACACGAGCAAACAGCAACAGAGACAAAACCACCACTCGAAGCCCTCTGTATTCTCGGAGTGAGAATCCAAAGGGTGAACTTTGATGGAATTGGTAGAGGGGAGGAGGAAAAGCGATCGTGTAAAACGAACAAGCAAGTGGGAGATAATAGAAGATTATCGTATAGTCGGGTGCTTGTTGTTTAGGTTGGGGTACATGATCGTGTAGTAAAAGCTAAGCGATCGTTATTTTATTCTTCAGTTACAAGAACTAAATCGAACTTCCCACTATCGTACGAATCTGGAGAAAAACTCGACCAATTATCACATAACCGCCCAATTAATTAATTAATTAATATAATCATATTATATTCTTAACCTATAGTTTAATATCATATATCAACTATAGTGTTTTCTCCTTTACTTGATATAAAACATATTTATATCCAATTTCCTCCAAAATAATGTATCTCATACATTTAGTCAATCATATCATATATAATTAACTAGTTCAATTATATCAAACTCCCTCTTGTCAATTTGAACATTTCAAACTGACCTAAAAACTAATTCTCAACTTTATCCAAGCTACCAAGGGGACCTTATGGACCTATGGCTCGAAGCTCCAACGGTACGTGAATAGCTGACTAAACTCTTTAGCCATGAGATCCACCATCCGTTAACTGTCAGACATTCCACTAAAGATCGACAACTGAACTCTTCTTACCACATATATATTTCTGTGTCCATCGGATATAACCAATCATGAGTACGATGACCCTTCACAGATGCTCGTAAGTACAACTGGGCCAAATTATTGTTTTGTCCCTGTAGTTACATCTCACTCCTTAAGTACTACTGATCCATCTAATGAAAAATACAACATAGTCCAACTATGTGTGAATACTTCTGGGCCAAGAGAAGGTGTGTGGCACCACATCGTTCAAGCCCTAGAATCAACCCTTAAGCGAGCTATCTATCTACTTACCCTTGCATCGGGGAAGGAGTGAATTCCATCTTGTGTAGCTGAGTTCCCAGCTCCCAAATCAAATGGTAGGTTTGAGTCGGCAGTCTGGCCACTCACACCCATGCAAATCAAAGGACTGCCCTCAATGGCAAGAGTTCCCAACTCACTCAGGATTGAGGTCATGTTACCTATGGTCATCCTAATGAAGTGAAGTCTCTATCATGAACGGTGTTATATAACGAGACGTTAACACTTCGTGGTCAGATCTTATACAAACTCTTTATATAGGACGCCCCCGCTCACATGTCCCCTACAGAATGATTAGGATCAGACCATCTGTGACAAGTTACAAGACTTGCAACTATTCCATAAAGTAGGCCACATCCGTAGCGTTACCAGGTAAGGTTTCCCTCCTATATCCATATACTACATACCATTTTGGTTATCACTTAAGACATGATCCATTTGTATGTCACCACATACATGTTTAAGTTACATAAAGACAATCAGGTATTTTAGTTTATTGGTTTGAGGTAAAGCAAATAAAACACTAAGCAAAATCAAGAAGTGAAGTAAAATATCATATATTATACATCAAAAGTGTTCGTACAAAATATTTACAAACTACAGGACACGAGACTTTAGGGCATCAACCCCAACAGATTTAATGTATAAACAGTTATTTAATTAATGTGCAAATTAAATTAGACAAATGTTATTTAATAATGATAACTAATTAAATAAGTGTTATTTAATTAATTGTGAAAAAAAGGAAATACGAAAAGGGTTTGATACTTCTCTATATAAAGTCTTCCTTATGACCCCTTTGGGGACACACAGAACATACACACAATACACTGAATTGGAAGAATTCATTTTGTATTGTTTTCCCTAATCCACAAAGAAAATCCTCTTTACTCTCCAAAAGCCTTTCTCCTCATCCTCTCCCAATAGTTGGATACCACATTTCCTTCTATTAGAATCCTAGAGAATAACAAGATTACTCTCGTGGTTGTATTCGAGATTGTTCAAGAAATCATTCGTAATCAAAATCATTGGAGGAGTCGTTCATTGGAATTTCGAGAGGATTGTTTTTTGAACTTGGGAATCTACAAAGGTGAGAATGGTTCTAACTTTTTCCCTACAGTATGTTATTTACATGTTTATACCATGTATATTATGCTTTAGTTTACGTTTTTTTATGTAAAAATCAATTTGTGGGATGCAAGGCATTCACAATGCTTCCGCTGCGGGATCTGAACCCTTCAGTATTAACCCAAAATCAATAAACTAAGATCCCAAGTTATTCAATGTAGCTTAAACATGTATGTGGTGACATACAAATGGATCATGTTTGGGTAATAACCTGAAAGGTATGTAATAGATGGATAAGGTTGGATACCTTATCCTGATGACACTACAGATACGACCCACTTTGTAATTATTACAATTGTTGTAAAGTGCTACAAATAATATAATCCTGATCATTCATGTGGAGACATATGAATGGAAGTATCCTATACAAAGAGTTTGTATAAGACCAAACCACGAAATGATTAGTCTCTTTTTATAACATCATTACTTGAAGAGAATTACATTTCACTAGGATGACCATATGGGACTTGACCTTAATCCTGAGTGAGTTGTGAACTCCTGCCTATAAGGATGGTCCTTTGATTTGTATGGGTGAGAGTGACCAGATTCACCGACTCAATAAGCCTACCATTTCAGAGTTTCGTCCGAGTGGGTAGCTGGGAACACAGCTACACAAGAAGGAATTCCCTCCTTCTTGTTGTTAAGATAAGTAGATAAATTACTCCCTTAAGGGTTGATTCCGAGTCTTGAATAATGAGGCGTCTTACCCTCTCACTGACCAGAGAAGGGTCTAGTTATAGTTGGACTATGACTAATTGTTCATTAGACGGATCAGTGATACTTGAGGAGTTAGATGTAACTATAGGGGTAAAACGGTAATTTTGACCTAGTTATAATTATGAGCAATTTGTGAATGGTCAACTTACTATTGATTGGTTATATCCAAAGGACACATAAATATATCTACAATGTGAAAAGTGCAATTGTCAGTTTTTAATGGAGTGGCTGACAATTAATGAATATTGATTAATTTAATTACAGAGTTTAATTAATTAATCTCGTATTGTTGGGGTTTCTAATCTAAAGGTTAATGAGAATTCATTAATTTTGGATTAATTTGAATTGTTCAAATTAATTAAAGTAAATTAATTATATGAGATACAATTAATATAATGTATTTAGAAACATGATAATATAAAGTTTAATGAGAGAGATAACTATTTGAATATGATTCAAATATTAGTTATATGAATAAGATTTATATAAAAACTATAAGTTAAAATTAATATGAATAGGATTCATATTAAAACTATAGGTCATATGAGAGAATATAATTTGTGGGTTATATTATATATGATATAATATAAACAATGAATTATATATTATATGTGATATAATATATAGTTTTATCTAATTATATTAATATAATATAACTAAATTGCAAAATAACTTCCTTAGATAACTCCCCTTATTTCTCATATATATATATATAGGAAAAAAAAAAGGCAGAGCGGTGGAGTGTGTGGTTCAATACATGAAAATATTGTGAAGAAAAATCTCTCTACAAGAAACTCTTTTCTTCCTCTGCAAAGAAAAGCTCTCTCAAAAAGCTCTCAAATTCCCTCACCAAAATCCTTGACAAGCCCACAACTAAGTCATGATTTCTCATCTTGATAATAATAAGGAAGACAATAGTGGTGATGTTCATCTTTGGAGAACTTGTTGAGTTCGTGGCTGAAGTGTTCGAGAGGAAGAGAAGATATCATGACCACCAGAGAGGAAAAACATGAAGAACGGTTTCTTCAAGGGTAAGTGTTCCCTCTTTCCATTTCCTCTCTATGAATTAAGAAAGCATGTTTAGTTATTGTTTATCCTCTGCACCGTTTCTTTTCTGTATTTTATGTTATTCCAAAATTGAATTCACTAATACAAGTGATCATTCGCTTCCACTGCGGGAATTCGATTCCTTCAACTTCTTTTTAATTGATTTCTCTAAGTTGTCTTCACCGGAGATCTCTCCATTTATATGTATACTCCATCTTTAGTTGATGAAGGGTATTTTATGTACCATTTTGTTTGTTAGTGATATATTTTGCTGATGATTATTGTATCCTCTAGTTACGATTAGAGGAGAACTGTTGTATCCCATTATATTTACAATGGAAGTATTTTTCGGAGCCGCGTTGTTTTTCCCTTACATTGAGGGGTTTTTCACGTAAATCTTGGTATCACTATTTTCCCCTCTTTTGTGTTTATACTTTAAATTTGTTTTACAGATTTTAGCTACATATTAAAAACTCCAACATTGACTACTTCCTTTTTTTATGTGCTATTGGTTAATCACGTTTTTGTTTTAAGGATTTTGAATGATCCCATTGTAATTTGGGGAGGATTCTAAGTTTGATTATTCATTTATTGTCCATGGATATTCAATTTATTTTATTCTCATAATTATATTTCTTTGTGAATGTCGGATAAGCTAGACAAAGTTGAATAATTTTTTACTATAGATTAAGTCTTAATTCGTAATGGTCGAGATCCTTACTTACATGATTGCAAAGTTAAGATAAACTTGTGAAATTGTTTGGCATCCAATCAATAAGCATTGTTTATTTGACTTAATTGAATATTGCATTGTTTAACTTGTAAGGTATTACTCGCTTGTCATGCATCTTACCTTTATCCTTAGAACTTAATATGGTTGATTAACATGTTTAGAATGCATTAAATTGATCACTTTAAATTCACTTTTTAGACCGACATCTCTCTTATTAGTACTTAAAAAATTCTCTCTCCAAGCATTTCTTTAAAAAGAGTTTTAAACTATTTTATTTTCTAAAAAAACGTTTTCTATACAAAAATTAAAGAAAAAGTAAACATTTTTAATAGTCTAAAATTATATATATACTCGGTAACGGTCATTTGGTAATTATTTAATTTTTTATTTTTGGATTTTGAAAATTAAACCTATAAATATCTTTTTCATTTCTAAACTTCTTGCTTTTGTATCTACTTTCTACCAATGCTTTTAAGAATTAAACCAATAATTGAAAACTATAAAAGCAAGTAGTTCTTAAAACTTGTTATTGTATTTTTTAAATTTAGGTAAGAGTTCAAGTATTTTACTTAAGAAAGGTGAAAACTATTGCAAGAAATTGGGAAGAAATAAATAATTTTCAAAAACCAAAAATAAAATCTAAATAGTTATCAAACGAAGCTTAAATTAGCAATTCTTCCAAAATTGCCAAGAGAAAAAAACTCATATCATTTACGAAGTTTTTTTTTTTTTCCAAACACACTATTCATAATTTTGTACTTCAAACTTTGAAATTGATATGTAGTTTGTGATAGGTAGAAAGGGATATTTCAAGGTTGTTTGAGACCCTTAATTTTAGTTTTTTAAGAAGATAAAAATTTGTTCATAGAGGATTTTCATGGTCTATAATTTTTAAAAACTAATTGTCTTATTTTCAAAACTAAAACCATTTTTCGTTCTATTATAGTTTATTATTATAAGTAGCCTAAAATGTTGGAATAATTGTACAAGTGACCTATTTTAAAGGTCCAAAATAAAAAATGTCCCACTTTTTTTAAAAAAACAATGTTAACTGAACTTCTGTTGATGTCATAGACGAGTATATTATGAATTTGCCTTTCAAAAGAGAGAGAAAATGAGAGAGCTAGTTGAGCTTTTCTACATACATGAGTACATTTTAGTAATTTCACTCGAATTTGACGTCAAAAAATAATAAAAATACTCATTTTTAAAAAAACCAGGCAAATTTTATTTTCTCCCCAAAATTTAGGTCGTCCATACAAAACCCCCTCAATATACCCAAAAAGTTGACATAAGAAAATGATAAAGAAACAATATCACAAGAGTCACAATCTCCCAACCAAACAAATTTATATTTTGTTTCTAAAAACTATTTTCGAATTTTATGATCCAAACAGTGCAAATTTTGAAAACAACATTTTTATTTTTTCATTATATCTAAACTTTAAATTTTAAATTTTAAAGTACAAAATTATATCAAATGTTATAAACTCAATTCATTTTTTGAAAAGTAAAATATGTATTACGTAATGTATAAAATTATATAATATTACAAAATAACATAATTTATTGTGAACTAATATTTAGTGAGTAACTATGATAAGTTTTATAATTTATAAAGGAATTTTTTTACAAATAGAAAAAATGTCAAATTATTTACAGGAATAACAAAAAAATATTTATAAACATTAGTAGACTTCTATCAGTGTCTATCACTGATAGATTTTTCTCAGACTTCTATCACTAATAGACCCTGATAGACTTCTATCAGCCTCTATAAAAAAAAAAAAAAATTAATTTTGTTATTTTGTGTAAATAATTTCCATTATTTTTCTAGTTTTGAAAATCTCTCATTTATAAATATAATATCAATCACATTTTAAATAATTATTTAAATTAAAATCTAATTTCCAAATATGCTTCCAAACATATATCTAAAAACATGAAATATGATCCTATTTTCATTGAATTCTTTGTTTTCAAATTTCTATATTCAGATACCCGACCAAACATGCCCTAAAGAATCAAGCTATTGATTTGGTGCAAGGATTTACTTGGGCAAAGCGTCAAATTTAATTAATCCACAAGCTAAAAAATCTATATATTATACTAAATATCAACTTTTATAATCATAAAACTCACGTGCTAAACCCAATTTCGTATCTAATAAAAACAAACTTAGAATAAAACAAACTTCCAAAACAGAATCATCACATGTTGCTTATAATATCAGTACATAGAACAAATTTCCTCACACATAAATAAAACACAGTACAAACTTTTGGATTGCAGATCATTTGTATGGAGTTTTGTGGTCTAGAGGAGAGAGAATCCCTGGAGAATCAAGGCATCAGCAAGAACTTGATTAGCAGCCTCAGATGGATGAACACTATCCCAAAACACATATTGAGTTGAATTAGAGCAAGTTCCACCCAAGGACTTGGGATTGCACAAAAGTGATGTTGTCTCCACTGTTCCTGTTCCACAGCAGCCTTTTCTAGCTTCCACAAAGCCTAACCAAAAAAAATAAGGAACAGAAGAAAATTAGTGATACATTTTTTACATTTCTGGTGCTTCATTCAATATCGGACAATCTACAAAGCATTTCCCCCAAGGGAAAATAAGCTTCATCTTTACCATTTTTCGATGGAGAACTGATGACATCGTAGAGTGGCTTGTAAATGTCGAAGACGACAATTCTAAAACCTGGAAGTTGGTTTTTCAAGCTTTCTGCAGCAGCATTTAGCTTCTTGTTGAAGGCTTGCGCATCGGTATTAATCCTTGAGACACACCCATTTTGATGGTTGCCAAACAAGGTGAGAGCAGCAGGAAAGCAACCTAATGGAGGAAGTGAAGTCACTCCAATTCTCCTAGCTCCTAAACCATATATATCCTGTTTCCAATACCAAAAATGCATCAATCTGACGTATTTCATGCGATATCTCGTTTAATCTTGGTCATGAATGACCTGGAAAGCCATATGGTTTTTGCAACAGTAAGAAAGTACCTTAATAAATGTTGTAAATGCTCCGATGAGCATCGATCCGTACTGATCGGGAGTGTAGACCTTATTAACGTAAGGATTGATGTAATAATTCTGCAGAAAATCGCCACTTCCTGCGCTTAGCAAGTAGAGTGCATCCTTGATTATGGATGCTGCTTTTTCATTACCAGCTACCTTAGCTAGCTTGCCCTGGTACTCCTTGAACAATCCAACTTGTTGGGGCAGTGAGAGTGCATGCTATTCGCCAAGTTCAGAGTAAAAAGTAAGTACAGAAGAATGGCTGATTTGCTCAGATTGATATTGCTTCCGAGAGCAAAGGTTAACATTCTTACATTTAAGAGGGCAGCATTCTCATCGTAACCAGATGCAGCTGAGGCAAAGTTGACTCCAATGAGAAGATTCTTACCTGATGCCTCTGGGCTAAGGTACGGCAATGGGAAGGTCTTAAATCCTAAAGTTTGAGCTGGAGAGAAAAAAAAAAAAACAATAATGATGATTACGGGCCTTAAATATAACAGCTGTTCCTGAATGACAGTAACAACAGTAATAACAACTTAATAATAAGGCTTCGTTTAATATTTGTCTCCATATGTTGTTTTCTTCAAAGCTTTGGAGAATTTTACTTATTTTTCTCGATAGAAACAACGACTTTCATTGAGTATTGTACTTGTTTTTATGTATCAAATTTCTGTTTTAATGGAAATTTCCTGAAAGCAAGTTTAGATTTTAGAAACTGTAAAATCATATTTTGTTCTACTTCTTTATAGTTTTGCAGGAAAATGAGAGAGAGAGAGAGAGAAGTGACATGACTATCTGAGTCCATTTAAAACTTGAATTGGAATGGCAGATTAAACAAATTATGAAATGAAACTTTGCTTTCTGTTTTTCATGTTTTCATAACTTGGAAGAAAAAAAGAAGATATCAAATAGATTTTTCTCCCAAGACACATCGGCACGACACCGACAAAGTGTGCTCTTGCTGTAAGAGAAAAGGTTGACTTTATACATGATGCAAAGTTTATCCAACCATCATGCAAAGCCAATGTGTTTAAGTTCCAATGAGATGAAAGCTTTTGCACGTACCAGTGAAATCAGTAGCAAGTTTTCCATTGCAAAACCTGCCAGTGGGCTGATGGTTCACAAAGTCCTTTCCATATGGAGGGTAATTGGCCTTGAAAATAGTGTAAAGATAGTTATTATTTCCAACATCCACGGCAGAATCACCGAATGTAATGATAGCAGGCACCAAAGTGGTAGAATCTTGAGCATTTCCACTCCCAAGCAAAAATGCAAAGAACAACACCAACACTTTGCTAATAATGGGATCCATCTTCTTTAGCGCTGTGATTTGCAACTGAACCAAGAATTAGAAACTTATAAAGAAAGTCAGAATGACCCACCTTAGATTTTCTTTTATTGAAGGAAGCTGGAGGTTGAGTCCACCCAATCAATAATGACCCTTTTAGTGAAGAAATCCTGTCATTGAAGGTAATTGGTTTTAAATACCTTCACCAAATCCCAAGAAAGCAAACTTTTTTGCCTCAGCTTTCTTTACTTACCTCTCCTTTCCTGCAAGTGCAAAAAACCATTATGAATAAAATTATTTAGCTGGAAAACTATGAATTCATGCAACATTTAATAAATAGGTTTGGTGGAGTAGTTGGGTGATAAATGGTAGTTGTGTTATGAGTTAAAGCTGCATGAGTTTGCATGTGCAGGAGTTAATATGATTGTGGCAGTGAGAAGCCACTATATTGCCACTGTATTGACACTGGGTAACATCTATAATGTGAGTAATATAAGTAATTATAAAGACAAGCCTATGACTACCTTTGGCTCTTCAAAAAACCGTGTTAGTTTCTCTGTCATAGAGACAGGAAAAGTCAACCAGATAGAGTCAGAAGGTAGTAGGAAGCAGTTGTCCTGACATTATCAGCAATTTTGCAATAAGAATAAAAAAGCTACTTGCATTTCCCAAAAAATGGTTGAAGAAGACTTATGAACTTTGAAGGTTCTACGTGTAGTTAAGCATTGGCTTGACAAGTTATTTACTTCTGACCCAATCTACCTTCGTTTGAACCCTTAAACTCTGTGATGAAATCATATCAAACAAAGCAAATGTGTAAGAGTGTGATAGGTGTCACAATCGTACTCTTAAAAGGATCTCAAAGCGATTGTACGACACTTGTTCTCGCCCTTGAACAGCCGGTGGCACAATGGGCGGTTCTTGCAACCTCCACCCCCTTGAGAAAATGTTTTCGAGGAAAAGATTTTCGCAAACGTTTAAAAGTATGTCTAAGAAAAGAAAGTTTGTAGTAAAGCTAGAAAGCAATAAGGGACAACAACGACTTAATAACTTACGACTCTGGATATGAAGGTATGATCATTAGCCTTATCCCCATATATATTGCAAGCATTTTTAATAATGTTGCCTTTGCATATGCAAAGTGGCAAGCAGTCACTTACAAAGAAAAGTATAAAGAAAGTAAACTGACTTCCAAAATGAAATACATAAGATGAAAACATGAAATAAAAGGGGTCGAAATGGTCATGCGGCCATGGGCAACACGCCTTAGACAAGCATGACCACAGCAATAGGTACCCAAACATAGAAAACTAATATATTTGCAATATTAAGAAGAAACTACAAGATCAACAAGTAATTTGAGGTACGGGCACCCTCCCTTTGAAATCTCTCCCAAGCCTAATTCACTCACAAAATGCCTCAGTCCCTCCTTCCTCACTCAGTTACTAGTATACCCTTAAATATCTCTGATTTACATTCCTAACATTCTCATTAGAATTTCCAGTTTAATTTGACACATAAACTAGATAAAAGATAACATATGAATATAATGATCTAATTATCATGTGTACCAAAAAATTTAAGTTGCTGTATTTCCAACTGGCAGGCATCTGGTTGAATAAAAATATGTGCTATCCGGTTTGCTGAAACTTGAAACTATTTATTTGACTCGGTGTCCTTCGATCTCATGGAGGATTCTTGTGTTGAGATTAGCCTAAGGATCCATGAATCTCTGTATATTTATATCCAAGCTGATTAATTTGGCAGCACATCATGGCAAACAAAGGTTCAACCCATACTGTTGTGTTGATCAGTATCGTTTAAGACGGATCTGTTGTGCAATTATCAACTTTATGCATTTTGGTTTTCAGTTTTCACCCACTAGTTTAGTTTTCATTTAAAGTCCATAATATTGCTTTCACTTATTACCGATAGGAACACCTTCCTTCCTGTCAAGATGCAGGTAGTTTTGTAGTCTTATATAAGTGGACAAGTCACGGGAATAAACCAATAGTTTTATTGAGTGAAAACCTGGTACAATATTTGCACAGAAGCTAGAAAAGAACGACTTTTGTTTTTATTATTATTATTATTATTATTTATTATTTAATACACAACTTTGGTGACTAGTTTGAGCCAATTTACCCCCAAGCTCCAAATCTCTAGCCTGCTGCATGCTATTGCTGACCCCATTTCACCTTATGTGTCAACCATTCACAGAACTCAAATCTCACAGGTTTTGTTTTACCATCGTAGCTTGGCAGGAAAGTACTGCAACCAAATATAATTCTTCCTGTTGAGTACCTGGTAATGCACTAGGAAAGAAGGAAAATATGGATTACATTTTCATGAGTGTGCTTACCTTCTCAACGAGAGAGAGATAATACGGCTTCACTTTGTCAACGTTAACCCGGACTTTACTCTTGCTGTAGAGATCATACTTGCTTCATGGGGGAAAAGAGAAAAGAAGATCGACTTCAGTTAGCACAGAAACTTAAAATTCATATCAGTTCCAAACTCTAAGGATGGCAGTGAAGAAAAAAATTTCTTACTTGAATATGCGCAGCCACTTCAGGTTTTCGACATCCTCCTCATTCATCAAGTGCTTATATGCATGAGATCTATGTAATGCTGCAGAATCAAAGATTTCCAGTAACCTTACTGGTTTCTTCATAGTTAAAAATTTCAGTAAAACAAACTTGTTTTTAACAATTTCTTTTTAACTTACAGTAGAATGAGTGGTATCTGATAACAAAAAGTGCTGCAGAAGGTAAAGTAGTATTATTCTCCTTTGCCACCTGAAAGTTCCATGTAATAACAGACTTTATCATCTTAGTTTAAGAATGACAACATTCAATACTCTAGTACTTCGTAGAGGCAGGAAGAGTACCAAATACATATAGTCATCATGCCCCCACGACATCACTACATTGTCAAGTCCACAATTTGGTGAGTAAACTCCGTATTTAGAGTTATATGCGGGATTATAGTAACCAGGATTTTCCATGAAATACTGTAATTAAAGGTAATAGGGTTAAAGGTTATAAGAAAAGTGAACAGGTTGTTGGCACTTTAATTATAGAGAAATCAAGACCTTGTGGTGGACAATGGATTTATCAAAAGCACAACCCAAAGGGTAGGTGTCTCCTGCAAGTTGGTCCAGGGTATGATAACAATAATTAGTAAAGAAACTTTATAAAATAAAAGACCCATATAGAGAATCATGTGATTGTCTGTATGGTAGATTGAAACTCATGCTTACCCACAACCGCCCATTGAGGAAGACCACCAAAGCTTGGAAGGAGAAGCACCTTTCCAAGGTCTAAAAAGTAAAGACAGATACAAAAATAATAGGAATAAATAAGGAAATAAAAACTAGTCGAATGCTTGATGCAGTCTCAAATGGTTGAAATGCACACAAGTCAATGTCATACCATAAAGAAAATCTATTAATATAAAACAAAAATTTGGTTCTATTCAAACTTCAAAGATCCAACCAAAGTCCAAAACATTTAAGAAATGCAAGCACCCAAACGAATTGAAACAAGTACGGAAGATAAAAGTGTTGAGGATACCACATTGAAAAAATCAAGGGACCTCACACTCTTTATAAGATAGATGAGCTACTTCTCTTATTGCTAATTGGTTTTGAAATTTGAGATGAAATCTCATGTGTTCGCTACTATAGTATCAAAACTCATAAAGTCCAAACAGGCATTCAATCCAATAAGAAAAATTGGGATCTGATCAAGAATGGTGAACTCAAATGAGACACCATCTTGAGAGGACATGTTGAGAATACCGCATTAGAAAAATCAAGGGACCCTACATTCTTTATAAGATAAATGGGTTATTCCTCTCATTGTCAATTAGTTTTGAGATAGAACCCCGTGTTATCTAACAAAACAGAACTCAATAAACTTAAAAAAAAAAAAATGCAAGAAAGTTAACAAAACACAGACTATGTTATAAAACCTATTCTTAACTGTAATGAAACCATAAGGATTATAAGCTCAATATATATGCACATAAGAATGTCTTCGACTTAGGCAATACTTCTTAGAATAGTATTTTCAATAAGACACTTTGATTTCTAGGTAAATATCCTAAAAATAACTAGAAAATTCTTTCTAACTTCAGCATTACAAACATTTTCAAAATATTTTTATAATATGTATAAAAAAAAAAAAAAAAAAAAAAAAAAAAAAAAAAAAGAAAGAAAGAAAGAAAACCTTAAATTGCTTTTGGGATATGAAAGGGAGCCAAATTCTGAAATACATTATTAATAAGATACCATTTCCTTTAGTCTAATTTTAGACCCTGCATGAAAGAAACCCAACAATAATTGGAATATTGTCCAAAATTGCTAATGTGCTCTTTAATTCCACTCTAAGCCAATGCTTGTTTTCTCTCTCTCTCTCATCTACCAGTGAATAAATTTCAGGGATCAACCAGAACCAGAATCACCCAATGCACTTCAATTCACAATCTAAAACAGTAAATTTCAAGTAAAATAGAATCATTAGTGAAAATGGGAAAAGTACCATGTATAAGAGCAGTCAAATGCAGCCAATCTTCGTTAGGATAATCCTTTCTGATGGCTTCAGCGGTCTGCAACAAGTGTTCGATTTGAGGTTCATCCAAATCAGGATCGCTCTCATCAACCACGTCATTGAGAAGCTCACAGCACTCCCATATGCTCATCTCCACTCTGTTCAGTTGACCGTACTCTTTTCTCATCTTCTTCACCTGCAAACAAACTCATTCCGCCATTTTCAATCGGAGAGTCGCTTAACGGTACGGCAGCGGGAAAAGAGGGGACTTGAAAACGACGCCGTAAATGGAAAATAGCGGAATTTAATTAAAAGGGAAATTGCTTACGAAATCGTAAGTTTGATTAATGTGATTGAGTTTGTAGAAATTCTCTACCCCTTCTTGCCTTTCGCTTTCCGCATGATAGTCCCTATGTTTTGCAAATTAGGATTAATTATAATAATTCTAATTTAAATTATTTAATCAAATACTTTATGGAAAGATTAGTTGTAATCCATCTTAAACAAATATTTTATAAATATGTTGAGATTTCTAGGAATGCTTTCAAACAAAGACAAATGTGCCAACTTATTTACAGATATAGAAAAATTTACTATGTATTAGTGATAGACTGCGATAGACGTTCATTATTTTTTTTTTTTTTTTTGAAAGGTATTGTGATTAAAGTGTGGGATAGAAAAATCGGACCTCAAACTTCGAAGTCGATAGTATAAACACTATGCTAGTTGAACTACGCTCTTGTTGGCTTAAATGTGAGGTGAGGAAATCAAACCTCAGATTTCGAGGTCAATAAACAAGCACTATGCAAGTTAAACTATTATTCAAATTTTTACATAATTATGATATACCATTTTTATTGTCATGGTAAAGAAGGGAGATATTGTTGAGCATTAAAATATTGTTTACGAGTTGAACATTCTAATCGTTTTCATCCTTTTAGTGGGAAGCTTTAGATCTTTATATCCAAAACTTTAATTAATGATTTTTTTTAGATTTAAATATAATTTAACTAGTTGACACAAATTTGTACCCATGAATTATTAAATTAAGAAAATTTGTTATTATTATTAATTATTTGAATACACTTACCCAAAGTAATATAACAATTTTCGTGACAAAAATGTAGTAAAATTTCAATTTAAAATAAATAAATAAGTAACTCGCATGCATTAAATTTTGGCTGATGGTAGTTTTTTTCCCTTTAAATTCTAATATAAATCGCCATACTTTTCCATAATTAATCTTTTGATATAAAATTTAAATTTTAGAAAACTATGCATAACTTATCGCAGTATTGCACCCATTTTTTTTAGCATACATAGTTTTCTAATTTTTGAATTTTATGTCCAAAAAGATCAATTATCTTCTAGATAAAAATTTGGGTCCAATAAGTTTTAAAACTTTGAAAGTTTGAACCATAACAAGTTTTCAAACTTTTGAATTTTTTTTGTCCAAAAGATTAATTATCTATTAAATAAAAATTGTATTTTGTTTTACTGAATTTGTTAATTTTAAAACGAAAAGACACAAAATTGGATATGTAAAGACATTAAATAGATTGGTAAAAGTTTATGACTTCGATATTTTTTTTAAGTTTATAAACCAATCATATGGGAAAAAAAATCATCTTTGATAAATATTTTGTTTGCCTTTTCTTTCAAATTAAACTTACGAGCACTATTTTATTCTATGATTTTATCGTTTTATTGTCTAATTTTTTTTAAAAAAAAATTAACCAAGTTCATCTTTGAAAAGTTGTTTTCAAAAACTTGATTTTGTATTTAAAATTTGGTTTATAACTCAAATAATGCTCTTAAAGAACCAGAAACAAACATAATTTTAAAAAAATAAAAGATAAAAAAAAATAGTTATAAAACGAGACTTTAAGTTTTGATATCTATTAAACACATCAGTTGCAATTGCCCTTAATTCAACAATAATTCTTTTTTGTGAAAGTAAACTTAAATAAGTTGATGGAGTAAAAATTAATCAAATCAATTTTAGTTTTTTTTCTTCTGTTAACAGAATAATTGAAAATTGTCAAAACATCTTCATTGTTTTTAAGAAGTCGTTTGGAACACCAACTAAAAGTTGGTAGAATGGATTATTATAGTCCACTCTATGTTTAGAGTACCAAATATGACAAGAGTGTATACAACTATTTATAAGCTACAATTAAGTATAATATACTATTTCAAAATCTTTTTGCTATAGTGTTTACTATTTGTTTTACTCATCCTCTTGGGCGTTTAATAGGGGTGTTTAGAAAAATCGAGAAACCTAACCCAACCCACCTGGTTTGTTTTGGTTTGAATTGTTTACTATCTCCTACCTAAACAGAAATAGTTTAAAATAGTCTACATCCCAAATAGTAACTCTTATAACCAACTCAATGCCCCAAATCCTTCCTAAGTTTTTACATCACAATTTCCAAACAATTCCATGTAAAGAAAGAAAATGGGCCAAAAATTATATATAATAATAATAACCCTGATTGGCAAGTTTTTTATTTTTTGTTTTTAAAAATTAAGCCTATATAAGAGTGCAACAACAAATTGAAAAACCGAAAATCCGAATCAACCAAAACCAATCCAATGGTTTGGTTTTTAATATAAAATTAAACATCTTGGTTTGTATTCGGAGAAAATTAAAAAGTATTGGTTCAAATTGGTTTTTTATTAGAAAAATCAAAAAAAAAAAAAAAAAAAAAATCAAACCAATGGTGTATATATACTTTTCATTAGACATCTTTTAGTATTTTAATTATTAATGTGTACATATATTTGTTATTTTGAAAAGGACCAATTATCAAGGGTGTATATTTTTTTTATTTAGAAAAGTACAAAAAAAAAAAATCAAACTAGCAAAAAATGATCAATTCAAACACAAAGAAGAAATAAAAATAAAAATTTGGAAGTAAAAAATAAAATATCAAAAATCGAGAACCAAACCAATACCATTGATTATATCCTCATTGGAGATTGGTTTGGAGCCATTCTTTATAAAACCAATTGATTTGGTTTGGTTTTTGGTTGACCCCAAAAGCAAAACCGAACTAACTATCACCGCTATTATAATACTATTTTTACTTCTAAAATACAAATTTATTCTTTTTATTATCTATTTAAAAAGATCTGACAAATTGGGAAAACTAAAAACAAGTAACTTTAAAAAAATAGTTTTTGTTTTAAAAATTCAACCATTATAATAAAAAAAAATGTAAATCAGTAAGCAAGGGTTATCAACGGAGCTATAAATAAATAAAGCAGACCTAAAGCCGTGGCCGAACGAATTGGCGTAGGGCACCAGAAACCCTCCGTCCAGCACCAATTCCGACTCTTCATCCACCCCCTTCTCCTCCGCCGCAACTCCTGCAAATTCTAACTCCATCAATCGCTTCCCGGTGGCCTCAATTTCAAATCTCCGCCGGCAACAAAACGAACCAGAACAATTTTTTTTAAAGAAATATGAAAAGTAATTTACCAAACTCGGGATTCTCAATGAGGACGGTGACCGTCATCGTTGGATCAGGGAGAGAAATCAAGGGAAGAAAGAAATGAGAGAGGGAAAAATGGAGATGATTTAGCGGTGGTGAGAACATTGATTGGAGAAAGGAAGGTATTTATAATTGGCCGGAAAGCCCTTCCCTGAGAATTTCCAGGCTCCGAGTCCTTGTTCCGAAATAAAATAAAAACAAAAATTCGGGTTTATGTTACTTATTTTGCAATTCATGAACTACTCGCATGCAAAATTTGTATATTTGTTATCCTCAAAAGAAAATATGAAACAGTGTCTGGTCTAGCGTCCAAATTAGGGATACGAAGATGAAGACATAAATCTACAATTTATTTTATCATTACACGTCATATTTGACCATTTAATCCAACTATTTTTAGCTTCATATATGGATCTCCCATTTTCTTTCTTTCTTTCTTTCTCTCTTCATCCATTTTCTTATTCGTCGGATGGATCTTATCTCGAGATTGGTTTACAGTTTACACATTCCAATCTACCCATAAATATAGCTTCATCTGCCTTTTTTTTAATCATCCGTATGTGTAAGTTGATTTTTTTTTTTTAAAAAAAAAATTTAACGAGAGTATTTTTGTTAATATTATCCATTTTTTTAAAAAAAATTTAATGGAGAGAATTGCACATTTTCTGTGGTTCATCTTCTGTTTGGGTTGAAAATAGTTTTTTTTTTTTTTCAACTTCTACTTTTATCCCGTAAGTAAATGAGATGTTTATAGATTTAATTTTCAAAACCTAAAACTCAAAAATCAAATGGTTATTAAATAGACAAATTAATGTTTTTAAGTCTAATATATATATATATATTATAAAGCTTTCATTTTTAGTTTTTTTTTTTAATAATCTATACGTATTTTCTCCTAATTTCATGAAAATGATTTTAAATTTTAGTTTCGAATTTGAAGGCACTACTAAAATGTAAACAACATATATAAAAATTAATAGGCGTAAGTAGTGTTTATAGGTTTAATTTAAAAAAAATAAAAAATAAAAATCAAGTAATTGTTGAACGACGTCCAAATGGTTATCTCAAACGAGACATGAACAATTTGAAGTTGTATCATTTGAAAATCAAACAGAAATTCGAATAACTAAATTTTTTTATATTTAATGAAAAACAACCATTTCCTTGGATCTTTACAAACTGTGAAGCTCATAGGTGAGAGATGTTAAAAATGCTGATACAAATTGCATTTACCATAATTCATTAGCTTAAGTTTTTTGGTCAACCATTAATTTACCAAATTAGGTTTGTATTG